>NC_134457.1:4276674-4358525 GCF_047948215.1 Lycorma delicatula | reverse complement strand
GTGTACAACAGCCAAACACCATGCCGCTGGAACTGTGAAGCGCACAGTTCCATATAAAGATTTAAGTATATTTTTCATAAACTGGGGATGGCTACTGACATTAAACTTCATTTGTATTTATATTGTACAAGTATAAAGAAAGAATTAAAGGAAAAGGGACTCATTTTATTTAATGTTATCAATAATATCAACTGGAAATAGGGGGTACTGCAGTTCTACAGTGCACATGTACTAGTATGTAAGGAGGAGACAGTTATTTGTATTTATTTAATATTTCACTAGATAGCATCAGCTATTACATTAATAAATTTAATAAAAGATACTAAATATGGTCACAGATACTTATGGCTATTCATTATTTTTCTTGTTTGAAAAATTAGTATCTTCATCAATTTCCTTTATTATTACTCGAGTTGTAATTTCATTGTTGTTTTTATTTAGCGCTGGTTTATTCATCTGCACGATGTATTAGCTATTTTGCGTTAATGATGGCTTCATTATACTTTATACATTTTAAGAAAGGGATTGGCATTTAAGGAGGTAAGCATACATTGTTGCAGACTCAAATGCTCTATACTAACACGAGATGTACCAGCAAGAAGTGAAGATGAGCGGTAGGAAATGTGTTTGCAAAACTTAAAAGTTTAGACTTTTAGACTAATTTATTAAATCACCTTAGCTAGATGCTGCCTGCTTGATGGCTAGGAAAGAGGTGCTCTATTTATTTGTTCTCGTGCATTTCTGCAGGTAATGTCAACTTTGATGTATCACCACGGTAATAACTTCATATTTTGTCGTACATCGACCGGTGCCTTTCTACCTTATTCGTGTTCTTTTTTTAGATTACAGAGAGTGTAGTGATAGTAGGTATTCTGTAACGTAGGTTATTATTTTGTAAATATTTATATGATTTTTAATTTTAAATTATGTTTTAATTTTTAATATTTATTGTGTAAATATTCAACAAAAATAAACTGAAAAAGTTTTATATTATTATTGTATTTTGCTCTTCAAAGTTCTACTCATTTTATGTTAAATAATGTTGTTGTAAACAGGAACAACACAAAAATTAAACTAACTCATATAGAATGAATGAATTTCTTTTTCGAATTCATTCTAATAATTATCTACTTGTATATTAATCATCTACTTGTAATACCATACCCTAAAATTGAAATATACTGCATATAAATTTAAAAATTATACTACAGAATACTATGTTATCATGTTTGGCAAACCAGCAATAGTGTAGTTGAAATATAACAAAATCCATTTCCCTATTTTTTTATCCTGCAACTGCTTTTTAACCATATTAATTGTTTTGTATTTTTTACTTATAACAATTTGTTTTGTTTAGCTATGATTTTATGTAACGAGAGCTTTTTATCGTCGTTTAAAAATATTATAATTTCATCGCATTTGTTTGCATGTTTAATAATATTGATCGTTTAATTATATCATGTAATTTTTTCAAATTTTAGTTATTTAGAAAGTTTACTTTCATAAAAATTAGTTTAAAATAAAATTCTAGTTGGGGGCTAGCTGCTGGATTTTAACTTAAGATATTTCTTCAGGCCACTAATTTCCAGAATGAGGATAATTATGGTGTTAAGAGGATCCTTACTAAATTTGTTAGAATCTTACATGAGAGGATATAAAAGTATTTTTAATACATAGGTATTGAATATGTATTATACTGAAAACTCCAGTTAGGAAAACAAGAGTAAGTGCTCCTATGTTGATATATTGCTCGATATTAGTACCTTTATTTTTTCATAATTCTTATAAATGATTTCTCTAATTCCTACATCCTTGGTTAAATATTTTTTAATGGTACAGATTTCATAAAAAAGTAACTGAGGCTTTGTACTCTGATATTGTTCATTTATTCAAATCATAAAAGTGGTTTTAATCAGCAAAATAATTTTTGTTTAAAAGAGGGTATGAGTTTTCATGAAATGAAGAAGTTAACTAACTGGTTATGTTTTTTTGAGGGATTGGTTGAATGCTTAAAATGGCTAAATTCTGGTTAGTAGTTAAAAACTAGTCAGCAGTTATGACTAAAAATAAGTCCGCTTGCTTTTGAAATAGTTACTGCATGTAGGTAGGTAGTTTACTTAAAAACTTTAGTCGATCGGGATAGAGTTTCACTCATCACAGTTTACTTCATTTATGTTCATTCCTTCCTCTCTTTTGCTGTTATTTTATTAGGAAATTCTGTGGAGAAAGGTAAAATTTTAATACAAAAAATTTTTAAGGATAATTTTTAAGGACCTGACGATGCACATAGTTGAATATCTTTGGAAATTTTAAAGTCATCTTCGTCTTCTGCATTTCTTAAATAAATTAGATGTCTGATAATTTAAAGTAGAATGAATCCTTATGCGATTAGAATTAAAATCACATTTAGACTGCATTCTCACTAATATTCTGTTGCCTTATCATAAGCAGGCATATATTGGGCTAATATTAAATTATATAATCGCTTACCAGCTTCGCTTAGGCAAGAAACTGATAATAAAAGATCTTGACTTGATGTTAAAGTATTCTGATTATTCATTATTTTTTTTAACAGTAGGAAAAATTTCTTAAATGTAATAATAATAATAATAATAATCATCGGTAAGAATATTATTTCTTTTCCTTCACTTGTCGTTTAGGTTAATATTTTACTATTGCCAAGATATTAAAATTTTGCATTCATCATGATTGTATTAGGACAAACGTACACATATTAATTTTACTTACTTTTACACTTTATAGAATTCTTATGGAGTTCTTTTTCAATCCAACATTTCAAACACTAGAGTTGTCTTGTCCAGTTCAGGTAGTCTATTGCACAACCTCCTCCTATGACGACCTATTTTTCAGTCCTAACATGTTATGTTGTGGATGTTTTGTATCCATCGCTCTCAACTGCTGCCCTAAAATTGTATAAATTATAAATCTTTTGACACAAAACATGTCCTTGATCGTCTTGTTTCTAATATGTTGTGATGTCAACAAATTAACAGGTATTATGCATGTCAAAAAAACCTGTTTCTAGGACTTCCAACATGTTTTAACTTTGACAGCTTAGCTGCCAACATTCAGATCCATCCGCAGTCTTACATAACAATCTTATGCAACAATCTTGCGTTATATCTAATTTTTGCAGATGACATGAAGGAATGGTACCTTGTCGGTACTATTATTTGATAAATATCACTATCATGTTTCCTGTTATCCGCAGTAAGTGTTTCAAGATATTACACTTTTACATTTATTCCTTATACTTCTCCTGGCATCTTCTAGTCTTTCTTTCATTTCAGTTTTCGGTTCATAAACATTGTACCCGATTCATCGGTTGGTATCTCTAATCTTGCTCATCCACAAATAGTAATGAGCATAGGATAAAGTATTCTCATCCTTAAGCAGCAACTGATCCATTCTGTCAGCGCCTCTTTCATGCGTAATTTAAAAAAAAACATTGGGGTGAGATAATATTACTGTTTTAGGTCCTCGGTTTGGTGAAGGGTCTGTTATTAAAACTTTTATTTTTTCTGTACATGACGCATTCTTGTACTGGTTATGAACAGCCCTAACATTTAGACAACTTGTATTGCCGCTTTCCACTCCTCAAAACAATTTCTCAATTACTCATTTCACAAAAAATATCTTGCTCTGATAATATTTCCCTGCGCCAAACCTACTCTTTTTCTTCATATCTACTATTTACTTTTAAAATAATAAGCAAACTTCAATTTTAAATTGTAAATTCAAGCTTACATTTAACTTAATTTCATAGTATTATTCATTCCACCCAGGATCAGTTCAACATTGATGCTAATGACAACATCAGTAGAGTTTAATTAATTAAAAAGTTATTTCAAATATTTTTTTTTATTAAAATTGCAGTTACTGACAATTTAGTAATGTTTAATTTATTATTGTAGTTATTCATACTCTGTGCCTCGTATGTTTATAATGTTTCATTTATTTCATACTTCTCGTTTAAATTTTTCTTTTAAACTACCGAGAACGCAAAGTAAATAAATAAGTTTTAAGATACACCCAGTATTTCCAGACGCACATTGTTTTAGATGCAATAATGATTAAAGATGACATCTGCATACTGAACATAACTTCACTGAACGTTGGAAAAATTCATTTGATGTTTGTGAGACTCATTTCCAAATCAGCCATTCACTCTGTACCGTACTAATATCAATTCCGATAATCCATTAAGTTCGATCTTCGGCGTTCCAGTACCATCCATCAGTTTTATGAAACTGAAAATGTTTAACGTCTCTGAGTTTTCATTTCGTCTCTGACGCCATGAAAAGTGCTTTTACGTCTAAAAACCAGAAAAAAAGCAGCAGTCACTGCTACGAAAGAACTTGCATCCATCATAACCAAAAAAACTAACTAGGTTTAGAGTGAAACAAAGAGTATACTGTTTACTTTTTATTTTAAAGAATTAAAATAAAATTTTTGCTACTTGTCCATGATGATTAATAATGAAAAATACGTACATTTTAGCAATTTTTATATTTGATTATGAACACAATAAAGAAACAAGTTTTGTTGATCCTTTCTTTTTCCTGTTTAGCCTACGGTAACTACCGTTCAGATAATACTTCAGAGGATGACATGTACGAGTGTAAATGAAGTGTAGTCTTGTACTTCTCAGTTCGACCTTTCCTGAGATGTGTGGTTAATTGAAACCCAACCACCAAAGAACACCGGTATCCACTTTAGTATTCAAATCCGTGTAAAAATAACGCCTTACTAGGATTTGAACGCTGGAGCTCTCGACTTCCAAATCAGCTGAATTGGAAAGACGCGTTCACCACTAGACCAACTCGGTGAATTAAATTATGTTGATCCACTATTATATAAAGCAACTAACAAAAGCACACTTTAAGAACATTCATAAAACCGATAATGATAATAACATTCTAGTACTCATAAAGTTTCTCAACGGGCCCGACCTTAAATAAACTGCTTTTATAATTATTATGATCTACAGAATTCTCAACAAAATACGACTCGACTACAGATCACATAAGAAACTAACTAAAAACAGTGAAATATTTAGTCGAGTCAATTAGATTATACATTGACAAATATCGCGGTAATTGACAAGCTTACATTTTCTACGTTTAAACAACGGTTTGCAGCTTCAAACTAATGTACAATAAATGCTTAAAAGCCTCCGTAGTATCAGAGTCAGTTTTATCATTATCTAATAAATATAAATCGCAAATCCTTTGCCGTTAACAATAACCCCTCCCAAAAATATAAAGAAATAAAATTGGTATTGTCTTTAATACAAACTCACGCTAACAGCACATTAAATAAATTGACACAGTTCAAATCCAATATTCGTTTCTACTACCGCATTCCAATTACGAATTCTAACTCAAAAAACCTTAAGCACACAATAGCAGCACTATCCCTTAAAATTGCCGCAAAAATATATACTACGTAACAAGTTACGTACCGTATTCATATTTCAAATTGTTTTTTAACGCTCAACTGAGCGTTAAAAACTTGAACGATTGAAATAACTTGAACGATTAAGTAAAACGGGATAAGAGAATGAGCAAAGATTAGTAAAAGTTTAAAAATATTGGCTATTTTTAAAATTGTTCAGTTTAAAATAAAGTTAGATTTAAGAGCAGCCAAAAAAAATGGTTTTACTCGTCAAAGTTAACAAAGCGCAGAACGAGCAAGGATTTTCGGACTGGCGACCGGCTTCTATTATTACGATAGCAGTGCCAACATTTCTTTACATACATCAAGTAGAACTCTCGCGTCCGTATTTTAACCTTTTCTAGACTTTGACAATAATTCATCTGTTTGCTTTAAATTCAATTTTTTTTTAAAGACAAATTTTAATATTGAAATGAAATCGCATAGGGAATACGACCAACCACCATTTTTTTTTTTACCGCAATTATAAAGCGAGTACTAAATTTCAAATTTATAAGTAAATATTATCGGTAATAATATTCCAGTGTACTAGTTCGAGCGGTGCGTTATCGCTGATAGCGGGCAAGCAACTGCGCGCGGCGAGTTTGTTTCTCTCAGTTTTCACCCGTTTTAGGAACGGTCTACCTGAGACTGTACAAGACTAGACTTCACTTACATTCGTACATACCGTGCTCGTTCATCCTCTGAAGTAATAACTCACGGTAGCTTCAAAGGATAAACAGAAAAGGAAAGAAAGACGGTTTGTTTCTCTGGCCTTGGCGGCTGAGAGAGTCTGTTGTGGAAAACGAGGTGTTGCTATTCTTTCTTAGTATCAAAATTTAATTATCGAATTCAAAATACGAGTATATAATTGCAAAATAATTTCAATATAATTTCAGTTTTTTTTTCTTTTTTATTATAAATTACAAATGCAGTTCTAATAAAACTTATAAAAATAAACTTTATCTAAAACTTTAATGTGCTCTAATCGAGTATAATTATCGTATTTCTTTTGTAGTTATATTGCAATAAAAAAAATGCAATATCGAATAAATTGCACCGCGAAGGACGTTCGCTTTCGGTTATCACATCTGTTAAAAAAATTCACGGTGAACTGCTGCCGGTTATGATTGTAACATATTTTTCATAATTTAATTTGTTTTCCTCGATCTTCACTGAAAAATCTGATGTCTTGTCTAGTATGTTCTGTTTAGATGAAATCCATCATTTTTAAAAAAATAATATGAATTATTATTATTACTTTTCATAAATTTACTTCTAAAGTAGTTAATTACATCTGAATCGAGTTAATACCTACTACGTTTTTCAATAATTAACTACGATATTCAGGGCTAAGATTAATTACTGGTTACTACTTTGACTACTTCGACTAGTTCTGGTCCACGGTGGTAGCAAATTCATTGCACTTAATCGCCTGAACCATAATCTTCTTGTAAGAACTTCGCTTTCCCGTAACCCTAGAAATAAAAAAATTTGGGTTCTCTTTTTTTACTGTAAATAAAATTCTGTAAGATATACGAGTATATATATAATTATTATTATTTATAACACACTTATTTACAAAATATTATCCCTCAAACGAGCGAAATTCGTATATAAATCACAAAGTTACTTCTGAAGTAGAAATTTCACTTCTGAAATACAGTTTTCTGTTAAAGGAACTGTCAGACAAACCTCTACCCTTAATTGTGATTTTCAATGACTAGAGAAATAAATCACAGCCAGCTCAACTGAGGTCGCTTTTAAATCTGTGATCGCCGGTCGAGTAGTTTTACCCTTAAGCTTTATAGATAATGCCTGGGTAATACCGCTGTAGTTAAATAATGAGTTCGACAGTATTACCGTATTTATCCGCATAAGCCCTGCCACCGCGTAAGACCCGCAGGCTAGTTTTAAGATTAACTAGAATATTTTTACTCGCTTACACCTACATATTTAAATAAACGGAAGATTTTTTATTAGTAAAACTTAACAACATTCGTACATTTATTTATTAATATTATTATAAATGGATAAATAACTACTTACAACCTATAAGGTTCCAGGTCAGTCACCTTTTTCACTTTGGTACCTGTTTTCAGATCAAGAATCAGTCTTCCTTTTCCCAGAGGATATCATCTTCTGTCCCACCCGTATTATTTGAAATTGACACATTTTAAAGCGTTTAATCGCTAGCTCTGAAGATGTATTTTCCAATCGGTCGACGTAAAACTCATCTGTCTCTAAAAGGCTTACTAACACGTATATCTAAAGGTTGCAGGAGAAAAGTTCATCCTCTTGGAAAAATTACTAATTCAAAATTATTTTTTGATAACGAATTTTTCATATTTTCAATTAAATGTCTCGAAAAGCTATCGAGGACGAGCGTAGATTTTACCTTTCTTAAGCTTTTGGGTTTACGTAACCGCACCGATTTCAACCGTTCATCCGTTTTCAATACATCGAACGATTATCCCCTTTGGGAAATTTTATTCCGGCAAAGCTTTCGCTTGAAAATAGCAAAAATTGGAAGTTTTATTCCGTATACTAAAATGGCAAACGTAACTGAACGCCTTTGTTTTTCACAACCACCGGTTCGAATAAGAACACCTCTTTCACCGATCAGACTTATAGTTTAAATCTGTGGCATTTCAAAGTATATAGGCGTTTGATCAGCGTTACCTATTTGCAATTGTTCGAACTTGAATTTTTTGCGCAAGCCATATCGCTGAAATTCTAAAAAATTTCTTCGTTTGCATCTGGAAATCTTTGACAAACAGCTGTCCGTTTTCTTGTAGTCAAACCGAATTTACACATACATTTTGAAACCGACGTCTGCTGGTTGTAACATTTTCATTACTACCTGTTAGATCTATCTGTTTCGCTTTAAAATGCACATCTGTGTAACTGCAAAACATTTTTCCCTTTTTTCTTTAATAAAAATAATTCTCGCTTTAATTTGGGGAATTTTCCGGATTTCGGTCCACGAAACGGTCGTCTTTTTGAAGAAGTGCCTAGCAATAAATCCTTTTTCTTCCGCTAATCTCGGATACACGACTCATGATGTCATATTTTTTACCGGTTACCGATAATTTTAGCTTCTGACACAACTTTTAATTTTTCGGCAACAGTAAATGAATGAAGTTTTTTTGCGTTTGAAAAGATAACTTTTAATCAAAAGGTATCTTTTTTTATAAAAAAAAGTAAGCGATCGAGATGTGACACGTTTACAAGTTTGAAATCGAACCGAGTACTAAAAGACAAATGAAAAGCGTGAAGGAGGTTCACTTGAAATGAGTAAAACTAAAAACGGGACTACACCGTATTTCCAGAACCTAATTTCATTCTACGTATTCTTTTATAGAATAAAGAACTAATAATAGAGGTCTAACATTAACCCTTGTACTCTTCCTCTGGCGGCCGAGACAGGTATTATAATAGAATGCATCTTAGTTTACGTGTTGTACCTGTTTTGTATAACCTTTTGTAGTTACAATTGTACACTGACTGGCTTGTAAAATAATAATTAAATATAATACATCATTCATGTTGTAATAATCATTTAATCATTATAATGATTCGAATAAGACCCGCACCCCGAAATTTTAAATAGGAATTCATGCAAAATGCTGCGGGGCTTATGCGAATAATGGTAGATTGTCTTAATAAGGGTTTAATGTAATTGTGAGAACGGATCATGTAGCAGCCGGTCAGTAAAAATGAACGCTTCAAGTTATTTGTTTGTAATGTATTGTATCTTTGTCAAAATAAAGAAAATTAAAGAAATTTTGCTGGAATCTGCTGTTATTTCTGTACAAATTAGTAATAGGTACGGTACGTCAACTTTACTTTAAACATCTACAAACCGAAACAGGAGGAGTTAAGAATTTCATATTTTTATTACTTCTTTCTCAATGTACCTTTTACGAACTTACTAAGTTTAAACTCTTTCTAGTGACTTTTTAAATAAACAACGGATTATTTTTTAATATACAGACATTTTACGTTATACCATAATGAATATTTTACAGAAAGGAAGATCGTTTGAATTTCTTAAGCAAATTAAAACCTTATTATATTTTTAAAATAAATGTAGGTACCAGTTAGCTGAACATTTCTATTGGACTGAGCCTCCTTTTTGTTGTGTAGCGTTGTATTAAAACAAAAAATATTGTGTTTTTTTATTTAACCTGCCTCTCTTTAGTATCTCAGCTCTCCCTTTAGTATTTCAGCCTCTCTTTGGCATCTAAGGTATCCCCATCATTTATGAAATATTGGTGGTAGGAAACAGAAAACATTTAACACCAAGTGACTGGCAGTTATTTTTTCATGGAAGCTGATCTTGGTGATGAAATAAAGAAAGAGGCAATAGCAATAATAATAAAAATAATAGCTAAAAAAATATGTCATCGTGTTTGTTGATTTCAAGAAAGCATATGATTCTGTAGATAGAAAATCGCTTTTCAGTAACCTTGCAGAATTTGGCCTTGACAAAAAAACTAGAAAATTAATTCAACTACCCCCAACTTACACTCATTCTAGAGTGAAATTTTGAGGAGAAATCTTAAATCGTTTTAAGATCAAGACAAGTATACAACAGAATGGTGAACTATCTCTGTTTCTCTTCAACTGTGTCCTTGAAAAAGTGATCAGGGAATGGAGGAAGAAATTACTAGAACTTGTCATTAATGATAACCTATGTGGTTATAAAAAAAATTTGACTATTGACTGCTCAGTATATGCAGACAACTTAGCCATAATTCTGACTCAGTTGAAACAATCTCCCTGCAAATAATTATTCTCAAAGAATAAGTTGAAAAAGCAGGACTGCAAATTTCTTTTGAAAAAAATAAAAATATGACTGATTTAAAGCCAGCTCAAAAAAAGACTTGAGACAAAATATGGGAAAATAAGAAAAGTTGATAAAATCAAATACTTAAGTGAAATAATTGAAAATAATGTTTCAGAAAAAGAAGTAAGTCTAAGAATCAACAAAATAAGACTAACCTACTGGTTCAACAAACATCTGTACAACAGAAAATGTCTTTCAATACAAAATGAAGTCATTATAGAGAGTAATTTGACCTGAAGCCTTTAACACAGCAGAATAATTAATCCTAAGCAAACTGTAAGCAGAAGAAAAAAAATACTGAGGAAAATATTGGGACCGATTAAAGAAAATAGACAATACCGAAGATGACGTAACAAAGGCTTGTGTACACACATTGAAAAGATTATAGTCACTATCAGAAAACAAAGAATTGTATTCTATGCATATCTACCAAGAATGGACCTAAACAGACTCGCAAACAAAATTCTCACATACCTCTGTAACAAAAAATCGAGCACAACTGGTTTCAAGAAACAAGGAAAAGTTTAAACAAACTCAAAATAACTGATGCTAACATCAAAAAAAGATCACCTCTCAGGAACAAATTACAAAGAATAGCAGGTTTTCAGGAGAAAAAAAAAAGTTGAACTAGAACAACTTGGACTGAAGAAAGGAAAGGGATACACAGGAAGATTAAAATAGGAATGTGGAAGAAAAAATTTCCCAAAATGAATTAACTGAATCTCTTTGCTAGAGGCGTATTCAATGCAAAAAAAAAAAAAAAAAATTGAGAAAAAGAAGGTGAAATAGGAAATAAATGTTAATATGAACATAGCTTGGGACCTGAATGTAAATGTGTTTCCACTGACATCAACAGTTTTTCAAAATTATTCACTATCAATCATAAGGATTTAGGTGCGTGAATTTTAAGAATATTAAATTCATTTTAATTGATTGAAAATTCAAAATCAATTTGAATTTTTATCTTTTATAGCTATTGTCCAAGAGGTCACGTATAGTTCTTTGGTTATGGTGAAAAATCCAAAACACAACATTAATATTGATAAATTTTTCTTGACAATGATTTAATTAAATCTCCAAAGAAAAGAAAAAATGTGATTAATAAAGATCTCACAAAATCTGAGAAAATATGAATTGGAGAAATGTTGCTGCTTAGAATAATAATTATTTTTCTGTATTTAATTTTTCAGACTTTCCCTTCTTGTTTGTTTCCATAAAATTATGAGTAAAGAATGGTAAAAAAATCTTATTTGTTTTAAGGAGAGATTCTGACAAAAATTTCAATTATTTTGAGGCAAACAAAATTATTCTCTATATAAGGCTACATAATAAAGGAAGCTATTCAGGACTAAGAACAAGGAAGAACATCCAGGATAAAATTTGGGAAAATGCTGCTTGTGTGCTGTATAGTTGGATCAGGTGTGTAAATAAGAGTGGTTGGCAGTGGGAGATGAGTAGGTTAAGCCTATTTCAAATCCCTCTGGCATTCGTGTAAGGGGGAACTCTGTCAAAATATTTAGCTATATAAAAAATGCTACGCGATTGCTGTTAAGACACTCAGTATTGCTTTTTTCATCTCTTTTTTCTCCCTTTTCTCTCTCTTCATCTCCCTCTTCTCTTCTCCCTTCCCCATTTTTTACTTAAATAATTATTACTAAGTTAAACAAATAGAATAAATAAACATAATAAATTAAAATTAAGTAAATTAATTAAAACTTATTTAATTAAATTTTAATAGAATAAAACAGATTAAATTAAATTAATCTTAATAAAAGAAATAATAAATTAAACAAATCTAAATAAAAATAATAAAACTAAACGGACTAATTTAATAAATTAAATATATTATATAAAATCATATAAATAAAATGGTTTCCAATGCTTCAGACAAGAACACTTCTGGGAGTAACCCAGCAGTCGGTCTCGATGCAGTTATCTCTAGCTTGGTATCACATATCAAGCCTGCTACACAACTTGGTGCGGGCTAACACCAAAATCAAGCGGGAGATAAAGAAACGCATCGCTTGTCTCCTCGTAGTGGCTTATGACCTCTTCCCATTCAAAGGATCAGGATGTGTCATCAGACTAAAAGAAATAAAGAAAATAAAAGAAATAGAAAAGAAATAGTGGAGGCTGCCACCCAGGCAACAAGGAACCAAGGGAGTGACAAGCTATGTTCATTATTTCACAAGTTGTGGAAGGTGACAAGGTTGCAGGCCTTGTCTGTAGGAACTGGCCAGTGGATTGCTTCAAGAAGTCGGAGCTTGCAAAACAATGCATTTGCAATTACTATGAGGTGGACACAGTCTTTCTCATCAACCCGGTGACCATCATGAAGGAACCTATGTGCAGAAGGCCTTCACCAGAATCCTCTAGCTTTGGCCACCGTTGAGGGGATCGGTCAACTAATTCACCGCTATCATCTGTGACTCCACTATACCAAAGAAATGACTTAATATATACATCTCATTAGTCTGTGACTCCACTATACCAAAGAAATGACTTAATATATACATCTCATTAGCACTTAGCACTGCAGGACAGTTACCCACAAGACCAAGAATTCTATCCCATTTTTCTAAACGTTCCTCGTGGGATTCACTATACTGAAAATATGAACTAACAAGACAGAAATCAAGACCATCAATAACAAGTTTAACAGCGACATGATGAGCATCAGAAATTTATCTCAAAAAGACACACTTCAATGTCCTACACAAAACTGTTACTTTCAGTGTAAAATTTCTGCCAAACAATAAAACCAGGCAGATTGCCCTGTACCTTATATGGATGTTGCAGAAGAATTATATCGAAGAATCTACTTTTAACTATTTTACCTAACTCCTTGAAAATTTATCTGTCCAAACTTAACTGTGGAATGAATTAAAATACATCTCAATAGCTCTTAAATAACAACCACAGTCCTCAATAATGATCGAGTGCTTGCAGTCCTTGCGCAAGCACTCGATTTGCAATTTACACAAGTAGGAGCCTCAGACCATTTAATTTGGATCACATAATAGAAGATGATGATTCATTTGATGAAGAAAATAAAAAAAATGAAGCAATAAAATATGTTTATATTATAATTTGAGCTGTCTATCATATCAAGTAATCAATTATTTGACCATATCTCATTTAAAAAATATGTCATAAGCTAGCCTCCATTGGGAGAAATGTTTCCTTTTCCTTGAGTACATTTTCAAGAATGGAAATTATGATTAATGTCATTATATGTGTGACCGGTTTCGTTAAGACAATTAGTAAAATTTGATTTTATTGCTGTGCGTGTAGCTTGTACAAGTTCCTTGTGTCTGTAAGTGAATGTGGATCCATGCACAATTACTCTAATTCAATTTATATAGTCTTGAATTGAGTTTTTCAGTGCATGTTTTATTAGTTTGTATAATGTCATTCATTCCTCACATTTATCAACAAATAAGGCTGAAAATAAAATAATAGGAAATTTGTGAAAAAAATTTTTAGTGAAAATATTCAATAAATACATTATTATATTCAATAAATATATACATAATCAATAAATATGCAATTTCATAGCAATTGGACAATAAAAACAGAGTGGATGATTATACAGCCTCTAATTTTGAAATTAGGATTTTTTTTACATTTAAATCTTTTAAATATGATAGAGAGAATATTTATAAAAAAACTTTCTATGCTTTTCTAGTAAATAATTTTTAATTACTGATACCCTACAGCTGTCAATAAACAGTCATAACACCAGTTTGACTGTTATTTGCGAGAAAAAATAAATTTTCCCTGTACTCTTATGATTTACCCAATATTATAATAAAAATGTGAATTTCTTAATGGATTAGTAAAACAAAAAAAATATCTAAGAGCTAGTTTCACAGCAAAACCATTATGAGGTAAAGGATGAAACATATACATCTATACTGAATTAAACGAAAATATTAGCTGATAGTTTCTAAGGGTTTGATATAAGCCAAGAAATATATCACTGTGATGACGTAAGCTATTTTGCTTTGGTTCCTTATCAGAAGATGAAAGCTAAAGCTGCCCTGTGCAGAAGTTCAAATATTTCAAGAGTCTTGATATTTATCATAAACATAAGATAAAAACATCTGTGAATTTGCTATGGAGTAAAAATTACTGATATATTTGATAAATCGGTATATACTGTGTATGTAAAGCTTTAAGGAAAAATATTAGACTGAATGATGAAAATTTAGGTACTGCAGTTTGTCATGGTTTCATAACATACATATTAGCTAAAGAATTGTTTTTTAGGTTACCTCATCATGTTCTAATTTACAGGTTTTTAAAATTCAGAAAACTACCGTTAGGCTTAGATAAATATGAAACGAAGTTGTACATATATACAGACCCTCATGTGAATCTGTGAATAAGTTTACTGATAGTTAAAGAAGAAAACATCATTTAAGAAGGTCAATTATCTGCACTCAAATTTTTTAAAAAGCAAGTTATTCTAGATGTTAAAATTTATTCAAAAACGCAGTAGACAGGAGATTTAATAATTTTATCACGTACTGATAAATGAAAATTCATAAGCTGAATTAAAGCAAATCTATGCTTATGTATTTAGAAAGTACCTTTCACAAATCAGAAAATAACTTTATCTTCTATAAATTGAAAATGAATAGCTGATACTTGGTTGAAATAAAAGAAACTGCATGATATATACTAGCTGTAGTGCACAGTTTTAAACTATTGATGTACAAAACAGTACTTAAAATAAATAAATATACATATTTTTTTGGTTAATGAAAAAATTACAAGTAGATCTATTTACTATTAAAGTTATTCTTCTGATTACTTAAAATTGCTGATAAATGTGGTATTTAATTTAATACAAGTTTACATTTTCTGTTTAAGTTTGAAAGAGGTAAAAAGTATCAATAACTTTAAATAGATTTATTTCACTTTTTGTAACATTTTTGTATTTCAATAAAAACAGATTTTTAAAAAACTATGACAAAACATTATTAACACTTCAAAATTATATAACATAAAACAATTGTCAAAATACTGGACCTTTTTCTTTCACAGGACCTTTCAGAATTAATTACCAGCACCTTCTTCAGTGGAAGTGTTGTTTTGTTTTTCACTAGTAGTTTTGTTGCTGGCCACCATCTAAAAAATATTAGCAAACACTCTTAATTGATCAGTTAAATAATATATTCTATGTTGTGTTTATTCATTTTCTATTTACTCATGTTTTTAACTTTGATTGACTAGATTGTTCAAGCGTTTTGAGATCTTTGTTTATAAGTGATGTGTGAATTTTTTTCATAATTTAAGAATTTTGTGCATTATGTTTTTCGTTTTGAAAGCAACATAGTAACCACCTTTTCTAATATATAATAAATTTTGATTGATGTATGTTAATGTTATGTGTACCCTCTGTCATTAGGGTGTGTTTTTGATTTTGTTCTGTGTTTTTAACATTTAAAACAGCGAGTGGATAGCCATTAACTTAGTAAGATATTTTATGGTATCGACTTCTTCAGTGTAGTTGACAGATGATAAAGAACAGGAATTAGGTGATGTAATATATGTAAGAAGGCTGCACAGTTTGGTGTGTTGGTTAGAGGATTTTTTTTGTAAATTTTAAAAGTGGGTTAATTATAAATTTAATATATTGTGAGGACAATAAAGTTGAGTAATTTGTTGCACTCTTATTCTGCAGTGAAGTGCAAAGCGAGATATAATTTGTTAACTGTGAGGAGTGTATGACATTGTATGTACTAATAAAAGATACACTGAAAAACTTAATTAAAGAGTATATAAATTAAATTACAGTAATTGCATTGATGCACATCACTTACAAACACAGGTAACTTGTACAAGCCACACACAGCAATAGAATCAAATTTTATTAATTGCCTAATCATAATTTCCAAATTTAAACAAATAAATACAACATGTAATACACTATTCTATTACAAAGGGTTTACTAGTCTGAATGAGGTAGATGACATTTACATTAGCACTTTCAATGGCTCGTGTGAAGGTGTGCTAATTAACTCTTAAGAACTTGTGGAAGAAAAAGTTTCAATATTTTATATTTAATAATTCTAGAATCTAAGTGATTAAGTTAGAAATGTAAGCTGTAATACTTACACTCCTAAATTAGTATCTCACATTCCAGTAGCTGGATCGATACATTGACAAATCTAGTTGTAAGAAGCTGAAAATAAATTGCAATTATTTTACATATATCAGACCTTAGTGAAGGAGAAAAGAGATAATTGTTTTATCATTTTTTTTTTGGGTGAAATCATGTCAGATGAACAACCAATGGATTGTATAAAGCCTATTCCATCTTTACACTACTTATACCGTAAGATCTTTTTTTCCTATCCATTCATTATATGACTAGTTTTATACTACATTAGTAATAGTTTTATGCATTTTTCAATTTCTTTCCAATATTTCCTAATATTTCAAACTCAAAACGTATGCCGCACTTTATTTTTAAATGTCACTTGGCAAATTTTAATGTTATCTTTATAATTTTTTTACTTCTACACCTTTCACAACCACATCACCCAGTCTTAAATTCCCTAATTCTTTTGTCATTTATTTGATCACCTTGATAAATTTATTCCAATTTGTGTCAATTTCATTTATCAACATAACATATAGATCTAATCTGGATTATCTGCTCCATATATTCTAATTGTCTATATTCCATTCCATCCATCTTATATTCCAAGAATGTAGTAATGCTTTGGAACTGAATTTCAGAATTTTTCTTGCGGTTGTTATTATATTTTGCCCTCATTGCTCTTAATTTTTTTTTTTTTTACCTTTATGTATATATCAAGTAATTATTTTTTCTACACGGTTACATTACAGTTTTAAGGTTATATTACAGCTTTCTGTCTTTATTATTGCTCTGTGTATTTACTCTTAAATAGCAAAAGTTGTTTAGAGTTTTCTACCGATTAAAGTATTTTCTCTTGCATTCTTTTCTGCATTTTTAAATTTATACATCTGTTTTTATCTGTATTTATATCTCCTTGAGAGATCATCATATTTCACTAATTAAGTTCCTCAGAATGGCTGTAGTATTACTTTCAACCATGCAGTATTCAAACATAGCAGTCCACTGATTTCTTTGGTAGTGTTAATTCAGTCTTTCATCTAAAAGTACTGATTTGAATTGCAGTCAAGCTTGATTTTTATACGCTAAACAATTTTTAATACCGTATTCCTATACACAAACATCAAGAGTATATGAATAATAATAAGTATATGAATAATAATAAGTATATGAGTATAAGAATAATAATAATAATAATAATCAAGAGTATAATCATGTTAAAAAAGCTTTTAAAATTTCACTTGTTTGTATCATAATGACTAAAGAAAGTTGGTATCACAGAAAATACTAAGAGTATCTTTCAAGAATCATTGCTTAGTCTGGCTCTTCTATAGGCATCTGCATGTGGTACCAGAGGTCCAATTGTGACATTATTTGCTTCTATGAGGCTTGCAAGCCCTGCCCAGAAAAATTCTCTTATTCCTATAAATAATACTCGTACATTTAGATGGATAAAATGTTTTCTCTGGTACCTGTTAAGTATTTATGAGCTCCTTTTTAAACTTTTTTCATAAGTGTGTTCTACTCATATCCACTATTTAACATACAACTACATAGGTATATAGGTTAGGTTTTCATCGGAATAACTTCCTCTTCAAAAAAACAAAAAAATAGGATATAATGTTGCAGGATTAAATTTAAATTAACAAAATAAAGCTTCACATAACTTTAGACTGAGCAGAAAAATTGTTAAACTTGTTTGTTATTTATTATACATATATCTAGTTCTAATTATCAACAAATTAATTATACATTAATTTTTTCTTTTATGAATATTTTATCATAAGAAAATTAAAGTCTGATCAATTTTTATAAAAAAATATTGTACGTAAATTCTGAAATATGTTTATAATTAATTTGGTTGCAATTATAATTTTAAAATTATTTACATTCTATGGAACAGTGTAATGTAATTTCTTACTCAGTTATTTTCAATTGTATCTGTTATTTTCCAATTTTAATATAAATATAATATAAAATTGTATGTTGAATTCTTCTCCCAAAACAATACTGCAGAATTTTAATATACATACATTGTCTTAAAAAAATGTATATACATTTTGATATTTTATTAAAGAAAATGATTGATTAGATACTTGTTGGTCGTGTTGTTTTTTAATTTAAACTTATCAAAATGATCACTAATGCACAAGGTTTATATTCAGTTACATGCTAATTATACTGTATCTAAAGGTATCATGTTAACTGCATTTTGGTTATATACTCTGTGTCTTTTAAACATCCCGAAGGTAGAAATCCATGAGTGTTAAGTCTGGAGATCAATCTGGGAACTCTGAAGCTCTTCCTCTTTGTCCTAACCATCGCTTAAGAAAAGTGCTGTCAAGAATTTCCATCACGTCATGATGATAATAGAGTGGAGCTCAATCTTATTGAAAATAACATCTTCATCGGCAAAAATATTATGTAGTGCAGGAATAGTGTTGTTTTGTAGTATTCATGCACAAGTTTTAGAATGTGTAGTCTCTTCTTATTAACTCATAAAATTCTATGAACTCTGTCTTTTTTAATACCATCTTGTGAAAACTGCCTGAGAGATTTCTTTGAGGATTGTGTAAGGGTTTGAATTACTAAAGCAGCATTATTTTCATTACATGTAGAGGCTTTTCTTCATCCAGAATGCTATTGTATACATTTTCCATAATTGCTTTAGCTTTTAACTTGTTATGAATTTTTGGATTGTTAATCTCATAGGTGATGGTAATCCAAATTTCATTACAGATGTCTGAACTTCCTAACATTCCAGTTTTCCAATAACTTATATTAGTAAAGAGACAACTGAATTTCATTCATGTTTATCATGAAATTTACAGAGTGATTCATGTAATGTTACTGGTGCTTCCTAAGTTCATTCTACTAGCAAAAATAATGAAAAAAGTTCATATAAACATTAGTTTGGAAATATTCAATCAACAAGTTGCGGTTAGCGAAAGATTTTGCCCTTATTCCTGGGCAAAGAGTGAAACAAAACCATACTGAAAATTTGGGAACCCAATTAAGGGGTACACTTGATGGTTTTTGATCTGACAAATTGAATAAACAGATTCCAGAACCATACTTCTAGTAGTTTTTATAATATCTGATGTAAAACACAAAAAAAAATTGTTGTCTAAAAATAGATTTTTTTACATTTGTTATACAAAACCTTTGTTAAATGAGTAATAAAAGATGTGTAAAATTTATTATCAAAACTTTAAGAGAATTAATTCTGAGAAAATGGATGTAAAATAGCCCAATACAAAACAAATACAAGTTCAAAGAATTTGATTTTCTTACTAACACTTATGGTATGAAAACTTTTAAATGTTATCAACAATATAAAATAAAGTTAATATAAAATTGATACAATGTTAAAAAAAATAAAAATATAATTGAAACATTTAATAAAGTTTACAGTAAATTTTTTAAAATCTGTCCTTCTACTTCAGTAAATCTAGCTGCACACTTTCAGATTACTAGCTTTGCTCTCCGCAATTCTGTATGACTTTCTCTAATTTGTGTGGTAGCATCACTCTAATACAAGCAACCAACTCATGCATATGAAATTTTCTCTTTTATACAACTCTTTTCATCCAACCCCACACGCAAAAATCTAATGGTAATAGATCATGTGATCTTGGTGCCAGGAGTGTGGTGTACTAAACAAAATTTGATTTTGATAAACCATTAGACAGTGTTTGAGGAAGACAGTCTTATAAAAACTGCAGCAGATGGCAGCACTGATATAAACTATTTCACAATTCATTTATTTAAAAATTTTTATTGTACAATAACGGCCTCCTCTATGAATCATGAAACCTTGCCATTGGTGAGGGGGCTTGGGTGCTCAGTGATACAGAGTAGCTGGAACAAAGGTGCAACCATGTCGGAGAGATATCTGTTTAGAGCCAGACTAAGGAATGATTCCTGAAAGAGGGCAGCAGCTCTTTCAGCCGTTGTTAAGGGTGTGAGTCAGGATGACTTAAACGGCCATATCAACTTCACTCAGTCCTCTGAGTACAGCGCAGCTGAAAGCAATGGAAAACTACAGCTGCTTTTTTCCAAGAAAATGTAGCTCTCTGCATTTTCATATAGCAATGATGGAGGCGATGCCTAAAATATTCCGGAGATAAACTAGTCCCCCGTTCGGATCTTTGGGTGGGGACTACTAAGGAAGGGTCACCAGAAAATAAAAAAATAGCATTCTACGAGTCGGAGCGTGGAATGTTAGAAGTTTAAAAAAGGTTGGTAGGCTAGAAAATTTAAAAAGGGAAATGGATAGGATAAAGGTAGATGTAGTAGGAATTAGTGAGGTTCGGTGGGAAGAGGAAGGCGACTTTTGGTCAGGTGATTTTAGAATAATTAACTCATCTTCAAATAATGGGCAGGCAGGAGTAGGTTTCATAATGAACAACAAGATACGGAAGAGAGTAGAGTATTTCAAAATGCATAGCGATAGAATCATTGTATTAAGGATAAAATCAAAACCTAAACCGACAACGATTGTTAATGTCTATATGCCTACAAGTGCCCATGATGATAATTAAGTAGAGTGTGTATACGAAGAGATTGATGAAGCAATTAAACACGTAAAAGGAGATGAAAATTTAATAATAGTTGGAGATTGGAATGCAAGCATTGGAAAAGGCAAGGAAGGAAATATAGTGGGTGAATACGGGCTGGGCTGGGTAAAGAGAGGACAGACTTATAGACTTTTGTACGAAGTATTATTTAGTAATTGCCAACACCCAGTTTAAAAATCATAACAGAAGAATATACACCTGGAAAAAGCCAGGCGATACTGCAAGGTATCAGATAGCTTATATCATGGTTAAGCAAAGATTTAGAAATCAACTCGTTCACTGCAAAAATTACCCTGGAGCAGACATTGATAGCGACCATAATTTAGTGATAATGAAATGTAGATTGGGGTTTAAAAACCTGAAGAAAAGGTGTCAGATGAATCGGTGGAATTTAGAGAAGCTTGAGGAAGAGGAGGTAAAGAAGATTTTGAGGAGGACATCGCAAGATGTCTGAGTAAAAAAGATAAGGTAGAAAATGTAGAAGAAGAATGGGAGAATGTTAAAAAGGAAATTTTTAAATCAGCAGAAGCGAACTTAGGCGGAACAAAGGGAACTGGTAGAAAACCTTGGGTTTCAGACGATATATTGCAGCTGATGGATGAACATAGAAAATATAAGAATGCTAGTGATGAAGAAAGTAAAAGGAACTATCGACAATTAAGAAATACTATAAACAGGAAGTTCAAACTAGCGAAAGAAGAGTGGATTAAAGAAAAGTGTTCTGAAGTGGAAAGAGAAATGAACATTGGTAAAGTAGACGGAGCATACAGGAAAGTAAAGGAAAATTTTGGGGTACATAAATTAAAATATAATAATGTGTTAAACAAAGATGGTACACCGATTTATAATACGAAAGGTAAAGTTGATAGGTGGGTGGAATATATTGAAGAGTTATACGGAGGAAATGAATTAGAAAATGGTGTTATAGAGGAAGAAGAGGAAGTTGAAGAGGATGAAATGGGAGAAACAATACTGAGATCTGAATTTAAGAGAGCATTAAAAGATTTAAATGGCAGAAATGCTCCTGGAATAGACGGAATACCTGTAGAATTACTGCGCAGTGAAGGTAAGGAAGCGATTGATAGATTACACAAGTTGGTGTGTAATATTTATGAAAAAGGGGAAGTTCCGTCAGACTTCAAAAAAAGTGTTACAGTCATGATACCAAAGAAAGCAGGGGCAGATAAATGTGAAGAATAGAGAACAATTAGTTTAACTAGTCATGCATCAAAAATCTTAACCAGAATTCTATACAGAAAAATTGAGAGGAGAGTGGAAGAAGTATTAGGAGAAGACCAATTTGGATTCAGGAAAAGTATAGGGACAACGGAAGCAATTTTAGGCCTCAGATTAATATTAGAATGAAGATCAAAGAAAAACAAACCAACATACTTGGCATTTATAGACCTAGGAAAGGCATTCGATAATGTAGACTGGAATAAAATGTTCAGCATTTTAAAAAAATTAGGGTTCAAATACAGAGATAGAAGAACAATTACTAACACTTACAGGAACCAAACAGCAACAGTAATAATTGAAGAACATAAGAAAGAAGCCGTAATAAGAAAGGGAGTCCGACAAGGATGTTCCCTATCCCCGTTACTTTTTAATCTTTACGTGGAACTAGCAGTTAATGATGTTAAAGAACAATTTAGATTTGGAGTAACAGTACAAGGTGAAGAAAGATAAAGATGCTACAATTTGCTGATGATATAGTAATTCTAGCTGAGAGTAAAAAGGATTTAGAAGAAACAATGAATGGCATAGATGAAGTCCTACGCAAGAAATACCGCATGAAGATAAACAAGAACAAAACAAAAGTAATGAAATGTATTAGAAATAACAAAGATGGACCACTGAATGTGGAAATAGGAGGAGAAAAGATTATGGAGGTAGAAGAATTTTGTTATTTGGGAAGTAGAATTACTAAAGATGGACGAAGCAGGAGCGATATAAAATGCCGAATAGCAAAAGCGAAATGAGCCTTCAGTCAGAAATATAATTTGTTTACATCAAAAATTAATTTAAATGCCAGGAAAAGATTTTTGAAAGTATATGTTTGGAGCGTCGTTTTATATGGAAGTGAAACTTGGACAATCAGAGTATCTGAGAAGAAAAGATTAGAAGCTTTTGAAATGCGGTGCTATAGGAGAATGTTAAAAATTAGATGGGTGGATAAAGTGACAAATGAAGAGGTATTGCGGCAAATAGATGAAGAAAGAAACATTTGGAAAAATATAGTTAAAAGAAGAGACAGACTTATAGGCCACATACTAAGACATCCTGGAATAGTCGCTTTAATATTGGAAGGACAGGTAGAAGGGAAAAACGTTCCACGTTTGGAATATGTAAAACAAATTGTTAGGGATGTAGGATATAGGGGGTATACCAAAATGAAACGACTAGCACTAGGTAGGAAATCTTGGAGAGCTGCATCAAACCAGTGAAATGACTGAAGACAAAAAAAAAAAAAAAAAAAAAACAATAATGAAATTATTTTAATCATGACTGAGGATGCGAGATCCTGCTTGAGTAGTACTTTCATGAAAAGTTAAGGTAAAATATGTTTTATTTCAATATTCTGTACTAGATGGTTTATTTAATAGAATTTAAATATTATTTAACAGTATAGAAGAATAATATAACTTGTGAAGAAATTTATTTTGGTAATATATATATAAAACCTATATCATTCCATTAACTATCTCTATATTCATTACTATTGTGATTGCTATTAGAAAATCTATATGCTACATATAATTGACATAATCATTTGTTCAGTCAATCTACTAAGAACACTCTGTTTAAAGATATCATAAAAATGTACTTCCACTTGTTAATTGACACCAGTGATAGCAATCACTGGAGGAATTAGGGAAAATGCTAAAGTGTTTTCTTTTTAATAACTGTTGGGTTGAATGTATGATCATGTGTGCTTCTATAATTTTGTAACTTCCAAAATCAGTTCCGGGAATCTACAATTATCTGACTTTTATAATAACTTAGAGCTTTAAGAAAATACTCTAGAATATACTGATTCATTTATATGATAATTTATTCAGTTGATTGCATGTTGTGCTGTCAAAGTTATGTCAGGGCTAGCTCAGCCCAACTGCTAATATTTTTTGAGTTGCTCAATGATTTCTATACTTTATCTTTTTCACGTTTTTAAATCTTCAAAACAAATTTTTTAGATATTGAAATGATGTGTGTGATTGAGGAGCATGAATTCATTAATGAACTCTATTATAATAGACTAAGCTCAACAAGAGTTTTAAATGAGAGAAATTAATTCTCATCTACAAGACTTAAGGAAAAAATTTGAACAACAGTAGAGTATGATAAAAGATAAATTTTATCATTGTGCAAGGATGGTAAGACAAAATACTTTTTTGAAGTATGTAAAGTGAATTTTCATTATATATAAAATTATGTCATGAGAACTGTTTTGGAAGAAAACTAATTCATGTATTATTAACCGCATATTTATTAGTGTATTGTAAATAGGATGTCCTTTTAACGCTGATTTTATTTGTTGTATCATTGTTTAACTGAGTAGATTTTATTGTGCATTGAATATATGAAAATATTTTAATTCCTTATTTAAAAAAATGTTAAAAACCCGCTTTTAAAATTTTGTGGAATTTCTAGTTCTGCAATATCTTTTCTGAGCAGAATTCCTAGTGATATGATGAAGAAACTGCTGTTACTTACTCTGAACAGATCTTTTGGAGATTAAATTTTGAAAGTTGAAAGCCATTATGTTATGTAAGATAGATTAGTAGGAAATTAATATTAATTATATAATGGTGTCAGCTATATGTATGAGAAATTTCATGAGTTATCGCTGTAATATGTCGTGAAGGGCAATGTTATTTAATTAGTTTTAACTTATTTATAAATAAACTGGTTAAGTAATAAAATGTTTATAACTGGTGAGGTAATAAGTTTGATTTAGTTAACTACATATAATAGTATGAATATTTTCTAATATTAAAATCCCCTGAGAAATCTGACATTTGCTGAATTGAACTAACCTTAATAAAGCAACTAAATGAATAAATGAACTAACCTTATTAAAGCAGATAATACCTCAAATATAATTTATTAACCTTTTCTTTAGGTTCAACAATTTTAAACATATTTAATAAAAACCTATTTCTATAAAAAATTAACAGGTTTTAACTTTTAACAGGTATTAACTTGTGTTCTATTTGTGCAGATTACAATTTATGAATGAATTTATAATTACAATTACACTTTATGAATGCGAGCAATTATCTAAACTTCTTCCAAAGTAAAAATCGAAATCTGATACCATGAAGAATCAGTAAATCTATCACTATAAATACAAAATATACACTTCTTATGTTACTTTAATCTTTATGGAACTTCCTTGAGGTGATACATGAGAAAGATAAAAAAGAAACATTGAAAAATCTTAAGCAAAACTAGATCCCTGATGGCTGAAGAAAAAAATTACAAGTGAATTTTGTTTTCTAGAACATTTTAAACATAAACCTTTTAATCAGAGAAAGAAAATAAAAACTTCCACGATGAAATTACAAAAATGAGAAAAATTTCTACTCATTAAGAATTTGAAAATTTCTAGGCGGGTTTTAAAAATAAGCCGACAAGAAATTAATAGTGAAACTGAAGTAAAAAACCAGTTACTAAAGTTCCTTTCAGCCAGTTTGACTTCCTTCTTTCTAAAAAAAATAATGTTCAAATTTGAAAATTTTGTTCCATCTTAATTATTAAATATTTGTGGTGATCATGATTATTTATATGATTAATGACATAGAGAGAGATCGATACTGACCTCACAGATATGAAAGGTCTCACAGGCATCAACTATGTTATCCAATGACCCCTCAAGGAGACCCTGCCAAATTGACAGGCAGGTTGTCACAGGAAGGGAGCCTATTGGTGTACTGTCAAAATCACTAGGCTAAGATGCGCCTGCCTGAACACCAGGCAAAGACCGCAGAGGGCCAATAGGAGGCCGACATGGAAATCTTACATATTAGTGGCTCCAGCTCAGAAGGACAAGGCAGGATCCCAAATATGAAATCTCTTTAAGTCCAAACGGCAGAAGTAGAGGAAACCCGGCAATGCTTTCAATGAGGATATTTGGGGAATAGGCTACAAAATTATAAAAAATTTGGTAGGTGTATTTCTATTCTTGACAGGGTAACTCTAATGAGTTGTGTGAAGATCCTGTTTCCATAATGCAGAAACAACCAATCATGAAGAAATAGTAGACGTAGAATAGAACCCACTCATCAGCAAACAAAAACTTATAGTTAATAGTAATGTCAAATGCAGTATAGCCCCAGCTGGGCCACGGAGGTTGTTGAGCTTGTTGTAATGCTCAGGGTATGGATAGACAAGAACGTTCTTGAGGCATGTCACCGAGATGTCTCAAAAATTGGCAGTCACCATTAATTGGATAATGAACAACGTCTGCTTTCGATGTATCTCCACGCATCAAAGTATGGAGTATCAGCCAGGTCTGTTGTTCTGAAAAAGAGAAGAGCTTGGGAACTTCTTAACTGGGTGTATAGGGCTGTGTCTTTATGCTGTAGTTACACTACCACCTCGGGTAATACTGCCGGTGTAGTGGCCAGACTTGTATTCCTGGACCTCTTACTTCAGAAAAGGGAGGGATGTACAAGGCAGAAGCATAGTTTTTTGCAAGTAGCAGGAGAGATGGGATCAGATGGGGAGAGATGGGATTTTTTCATATTTTAAGGCTGCATAGGATCATAGTCAGTCCATTATCCAAGCCTCTTTGAAGGGACTGTCTGGGCCTTTCAGTACTTTTTCCAGTACTTTCCAAACAGTAGATGGACCTCTTGACTGATTCTGGACCTCCAGAGATGTCTGGATCAAAAGCAAAGGGAATTAGTGTATGTGTTGGTGCAGTTCCTCCTGACTGGTCATGGTTGCTTTAAAGCATACTTGTGCATGTGGGAATGGAGACTCTTCACCAAAATGTTATGGCTAGCTGTGTCGAAGATGTTGGTGAGAATTATCCTTACAAAGGGGGTAGAAGAAATAGGAGTGAATTTCCCTGATTTTTCCTTGAAGCTGTTTTTGTAATCAAAGTAGAGCTGGCCCCAAGGAGAAAAATGCTCATCATAATTGAAGATTATATATTTAGAATGTGATATGTACTCAAAATTTCCAATAAAGTCAAAAGAAATTTCATAAAATTATCATAATTAAATTAATATGATCACAAGGTTAAATATTGTGGATTTTTAAACAGTTACAATACATTGAGATAAGAGGCTCATTTACTACTTAAAAGTGAATTTATTTTTTACTGTCAACTAATGCTTTTTTAACATAAAGACTACATAGACTAACATAAAGACTTACATAATTATATGATTAAATTTTTTGTAACTTAATTTTTGGACTTGTTATATGGAAAAATGCTATTTTCTCTTATGCATCTATATAATTACACAATTTCATCACAAAATATCTACAATACACTATATATGTTAGTAATGCTATTATTAAACTATGTTAGCAATCGACACCACAGAAGAGAAAGGGATGAACAAAAAATAGAGTCTGAATACTTGAACTTACACGAATTTAGGTGTTTCGTTTGTTAAAGATGCTGAATTGTTTTTTTTTTCTGCAGTTCTAAGAGAATTGAATGTAACGTCACTTTTCAATAAGCAGTTGTGCACAAAAAAGTCAGAGTTTTATAATTATATCATGTCTTTGAATTCCCGATAACATTAAATTATTCTGAGTGATTTTTTTTCATATTTTAAGGCTGCTTGGACCCTTATCCAAGCCTCTTTGAAGGGACTATCTGGGCCTTTCAGTACTTTTTCATACGTTCTGATCTCTGTGCACTTTCTGGTGTTGAAAATTTTGTGAGTTTCTTTCTTATTGTTCTGATTTTTTTGTTTAATTTTATCTATGTGGTGTCTTCTGGTGTAGGGCCAATTTCCATCAGATCCTCTCTTTTTTCTCTTATACATTTGCATCCTAGTCTTGGTGTTTTTCGAGTCAAGATTGTACTGTACCAGCTGTTTCAGAAATCTTGAATCTTGTATCCTTATGGTGTGTTCTAAAATCCTAGTCCCCTCTTACGAGTGGTATCAGTGATGAGTTCTAACTCTTTGTCTTTCTGGTATGTTTTGTTGATGAAGGTTCTTTTGATTTTTCTGGAGTCTGTCAGTCTTCAATTATTCAGTCAGGTGGAAGAGTGTTTCTGTTGCATATGTGGCTTCTGGTTTTATAACTATGTTGCAGTGTCTTATTTTCAATTTTTATTTTGTATGTGTTGTTGCATAGTGGTTTTCTTTATATTTATGAATGGAAATTTTTTTTTACTATAGGTGTACCAGGTTAATTTTTGTGCTTTAGCTAGTTTGATTGTGGATTTTCATTTAGGTTGTTTGTTATTATTTTCAATGTAAGTATTTAAATTAGGTTACTATTTTGGCTTTATTACTCTTTATGTTTACTTTTTTTAACTGTATTAATTTTTTGGGGCTTAATTTCTGTCATTTTGATTGATATTTTGAGGCCAATTTTATTTGCAATATTTTGAAGTTGTAATATCCGTGTTTTAGCTTTGTTGGTCTTTGCTACTAGTACCAAGTTGTTGGTGAAACAAAGGCAGTTTGTTTTGATTTTTGGATTACTTTTACTTTTGGAGGCATTTTTTGAGCCATTCCTTCATTACCATTTAAAGAGTGTAGTTGCGGTGAGAATCCATTGTCTTGGCGCAGCCCTGCTTTGATCTTAAACGGTTCTGAGAGTTCGCCTCTAAATTTCACTTTTGACTTAGTGTTTGTGATAGTCAGTTTTATCATGCTTATTAATTTGGGATGCAATCTCAGATGTCTTCTTAGAATTTTAGTAGGCATTCTCTGTGGATGATGCAGTTGAATGCTTTCTACAAGTCTATAAATGTTATTATATCTCTGCTTCTTTTTTTTTTCTGTTGTAATCCATTATTAGCTTGAGACTCATGATCTGGTCTGTAACCTCCCTGGTATTCTCCTAGTTCTTTCTAGAGTTGTAAACCGATGCTGTTAAAAATATTCTGTGTTTATGAAAAAAAAATCTTTTTAGAGGATGAATAAATAAATTTAATTTTACATATAATTAAAGTACTTGTTTTTTTTTTTAAGTTGTCTATTGTTCAATCGACACAGATTTTCTTTTGCTCAGTGATATTCATAATAGAAAAAATGTATGTTAATTGGTTTAAATATTATTAATTTTTTTAGTATAAATTATTAATATCCAGTCAACTGATTATTATTTAACATTATAGACCTCTGAGCAGGATGGATAACTCTAACTCCGTAATGCTTGAAGTAAAAAATTTGTCTTCCATTACTGAGATTTTGCACTGTAATCAATGGCAACATTAATGAAAATCAAAAGCAGCCCTTGAATTGAAACTACATGTGTATATAACTATATGTAACTCTTATCATAACTGATCTGTCTCCTGCATATAAGTAGGGACCATTTATTATGCAATAACATTTATAGTACGATTGATTTATATGTAGCATCAAAAAAATGTAATAGTATATGGGTAATACGGTCAAATTAAGCGATTCAAAAATTGTTTATGAACCCAGTAAGATAGTCCTGTCTCAAAGGAAAATAAAAGTTTCTTTCTTTTGTGAAAAATCCCTATTACGGGGAGGGGATTAAAATAACCGCATTTAAGGATCTTAAAATATGTCTCTTCTTGGTTTTGCAACCGCCATATAAAGCTTTTTTTCAGCAGCCACACATTATGTGTTACCTTTTAATATATTATTTCTGTTGCACAATAAACTATTAATTACAGTTTTTCTAAACTCGCTGAAGACATTATAGGAAATGTAGTCCACAGAAAATACCTGATTATTACTGTTAATCTATTCATCCATATTATGACAAAAAAAATATTTGCAGGTGAATTAACTAAAATATTAACGCGGTAATAATTAATAGTAATGTAAAATGACAATTTACAACGATTAATTAGAACGTGAGGTTCTGTAGTTTAAGAAAACTATAATAATTAATTTTGAATTGAACTATCATTCTTATCTTTATCTGTCCATTTAATCAGTTAAAAAAAATTATTTAGGTAAAAGCATACTTATTACTATAATAAATTGAAGAACAATATTACCCTCAAATATCATTTACTTATGAGAATTTTATTTAAAATCTAAAAGTAGAAATCCTTCATCATCAGTAAACACTGAGGATAAAGAAAATTTAAACAATTATTTTTTTATAAGAAAATATGTAAACAAATTAAATAAATGAAAAATAAAGATTATAATAAAAAGCATTAATCGACAAACAGTACTTATGAATATTTTTTGAATTAGAATAAAAAAAAAATACTAACAACTTATCGTCATATCGAGTAAACCAAATGGAAAGTGCAAATTTAGCTAAAAAAATTCTAAACCACTAAAACCTATTGAGATCACCCACCGACACCTTACATATATGCTTATTGTATGGATAAAAATGTTTTTCTCAAAATTTGTTGAGGCGATAATTTCAATTTAGAATACATAGGGATACTAAAATAAAGATTAAACTAGAAAAGAAGTAGCATTTGAATTGTTGTAAATGCAAAAGACCAAATATGACTATAAACACAGTATCGCTTGGAAACTGGTCACAAAATTAGTTTATTAAATTGATAGTTCGAAAAATATATATATAGGAAATGGACAGTCAGGAAATTTAATTTATCGATAATGATGCACAAACTTCATTGTTCAACAACATACTTTTTTAAAACTTACATTCATTGAAAACCTTTTTGTTAAAGTTTTCAACCAAGAATATTAAAAATTATCTCCTCCTTTGAGTGTTGTACAGGGAAGAGGTATCTCTTCCTTGTACAACACTCAAAGGACAACATACACCATTCAAAGGTTTCATTAGCTGTTACTATTAGTGGTAATTAGTAGTTTATATTAGCGGCATAAATTAACCATAGTGATCAATCTCATTTGGAATTTGAAAGTTTGAATATTTTAACCTAAAATTAATTCTATTGGGACTGTTTAAAATGATAAGTTACTTGTTCAAATATATTTCATTCTTATTCTAAAAACATAGTAGTTTTATAATAAGAACTGTTTATTTGAAAATTAACGTTTATTATTATTCCTTTTTTTAATTTGTTTACTTATTTATCCTTAATGATGATTTGATTGTTAAAAAGAGTTTTTGGATTGTTTAAAACTGTGTAATTTTGTTTTCCAATTTACTTCAATAACCACTAACTAAGTATTATAACTACAAACGTACCACGTGTTTCTTCTCCATTTTGTTCTTTTGTTATTGCATCTCTGTAAAGAAAAAGTTATAGAAAATTAATCAAATAAGACTTATTGCACGTTATTACTTTTATGGTATTTTTAACGTTAATATTTTCAGTAAAGTACGATTAACTTTTTTTGAGTTAGTCTTTCAGTCTATTTATGATGAAAGGACTTCATCAGAAATTATTTAGGAAATTTTCATAATTATTACTGCATTAATAATTAAAAATCACAAGTATTTATTAAAAAAAGACTGAAGATGGTTATGGAAAAATTTCTACCTAAAATTGAGTTCTGTTTATTACTATCTGTTTAGGCGGTTCATTTATTAATATATGAAGGGTGACTGAATTGTAATGCACATTGGGGTGTAATGGAAGAATAAAATATTGTATGAAGCGAAGGTGCTTCATCTTGTAGTTTCATCCCCCTATTTCTAACATTTCAAAACTCGTTGCTTCATGTCCTGTCATTGACGGTTACCGATGTTATGGAGTCGAGTACAACTGCTACATCAATGGATTTAAAACGAGATGCAGCAACTGAATTTTTGTTAGTGGAAAAAGTGAATGTCAGTGACTTTCATTGTGTGCAAATAGCTTTTATCGTGATGAAGCTGTTGATTGAAGTACTTTTGAGTAGGCGGGTGATAAAAATTTGAAGTATCAGACATCAGTGAATCGAATATTGAGGATGAACCTCGCAACAGCCGATTAGTTCCAGCGGCTGATGATAAGCATCAAAGGAGGTGGGAATTATCGATTGAGAATGAGTGTCGCATCACGCAACAACGTATCGCCAGATAGGCGTATCGAAAGATCAAGTAGGGTGCTTTATTCACAACCAGGTTACTGTAAAATCAGTTCACGAAAGGTGCCATGCAAACCGATAAGAACAAATAATAGCAAATGTGAACCGCTTCTGAAATGTTATCATGATAAAGAGGCGACTTCTTTTTCAATTTTGTGGGAGACACAACCAGGGTGTATTACTATGATCCAAACAAAAAACAGCACAGAATGGATTACTGGCACTATGGTTCATCACGATAAAAAAACCTCCAAAAAAAGATTTTCTTGACCGGTTCTAGGATTCCAAACGCATAAATGCGAATGACTATCTGGAAATCAGGATGACTGTAAATCCTGTGTGATACATGGAGATGTCAGAACACCTTCGAAGATGTGTTTGCCATTATTGACAATCCATCAGACTGATAATTTTGCAGCATGACAATGCTTGGCTATACACATTGCATGTAATCGCTGAGGCTGTTGTGAAGTTGAAATCTGAACCTATTCTACACCCACCATACTCAATGATTTCGCACCCTGCAATTTTCACTTTTTTGTACATTTAAACGGGGATATTAAGAGTATTTATTTCACCGCAGATGATGAACTCATGTTTTCATTGAAAATTGAGTCTTTTAGGGCAGTAAGAGAGCATGAACCTCTTCTCTTGTATCAGAGTATTTCAGTTTTTAGTAATTTAGGAGGCTGGGGACAATCCACCACGGGTGTTTATGAAAAGTAGAGAGTTTTTGAAAAAAAAATTAACGTTAGAGTATTTCAGTTTTTCATGAGGGTTAAATCTTTGCAGTCATTGTAGTCATATGTTTTAGGTCCTGTAAAATCAGTTTCCAAAGTTTGGTGGATGTATGACCTACGGTTTACAATCAAACTTTATTTTATCTATAAGTTATTTATGTTAATACCATCAAGGGGGATAACAGAGGGGGAAAATTTATGAGTACACGGATGGCTATGTAATTTCTACATGATTGATGACAATCAAAAAATAATTCGTTTTAAAACAGCGCAGGAATATGCAGTATTAGTTTAATAGTTCATGAGATTACCTTGGAAGAATGGACTAACTAACAAATATTGTGTTTTTGTATATTGTTATGCATAGATATTTAGATATTATAATTCAACTGAATGAAAGAATTTTACCAAGAAACTCAACTCTTTTAAATATATATATATTTTGGGTTCCAAAATTATATTAAATCGTCATTTTATAGCCCGAAGAACTTCAGATTTGAACGATACTTTACAATTATTAGTTCGGAATCTAAAAGTTTAATCGATATTTTGTATAAATGTTGACTTACAAACGATTTAGTTATTAAGTTACTTTTACAACAAACAAGTAAGGTATATTTTGCATTATCCGGTTCGCTTTTAAATAATTTAAAATCACGTTTGTTATCCGTTAATTATAACGTAAATCGTATTAACGGATAAGAAAATGGTTTGTGTAGATAAGTAACACTGTAATATTAAGAAGCTAACCTAAAATCGGTCTTAAGATAGACCGATTTGTATTGAAATAAAATGTAATGACAGTAACATAAATATATAATATTTAATAAATTCGTACGTTAAACTAACCTGATAAATAAAAGTTCGGTGTAAATTGAAGAGAACAATCTGCAAAGTTGATACGCTATAATTATTACAAAAATAAGAAGTATAATAAGGATTATTATAATCAATTTATAGTAGAACGTGTAAATTTTTATAACGTTTTCTGAATAATCATTTTCAAAATTTTCATTACTGTAATCGCAAGTTACAGGTTCTGAAACGTTTCTATTTCTTTCTGAATGATCTTTTCTGCCAATATTAGCGATCGGATTAAGCGCTTTATACTGCGGCTCTATATTCTTTACAAACTGTGCGCTCAGATCGTTAAACGATTGTATCATGTAGTGTACGTCTTCCGCTTTACCGACAATATGTTGAAGAAAATCTTCTTTACTGGTTTGTAACCTGTTATTAACTTCTGTTAAGTAATAATCTTTTTCTTGTTCGTTTAAATTCTTTGCTAATTCTAGGCAATTTTTAAAATATTGTAAGGCTGAAATGAAGGAACGCTTTGTAATTTGAACGTTATTCCTTAAACAAGTAACTATAGATTTTTTTTCTGTCACAAATGAGCCCTGTACAATACACAAAAAAACTAAAAAATTGCACAGAGGCAATATTAACATTAATTTGTTTAGTATCGATATATTGATAGCAACATACAGCTAGTTTTTGTTCGACCAAAATCAAACACATCACATTTAAAAAAAAATAAAAACTACGTATTTAAAAAATGAAAAACATTGTACAAGAGATAATGTAAACGTAGATCATATGTTTATAGTGTAGTCGTAAAGTAATTGAAGTAAATAAATTTATTATTCTTCGTTATTATTATTTTTAAAAAAATAAATATATCAACATATGACTTCCTACAAGTTTCCATATTATGCAGGTAATATGGCTTTACAGCAGGATTCTGTTGTCTTTGAAGTATATCGGCATGAAGAGAAATAACGGATCTGATAGACAATACGGTGCAGTGTGATAAGAAGGCGTTCTAGAATGTCAAATGAAAAATATACTCTTGTTAAAATAAGAAACATAATTTTATTTTTACTGTTGTAGTTTACGAGGCTGAATGTCGGCCAACAATTTAGTACCGTGTACCGGTGCTATTCGGCAGGATTTTGGAAGTATTGAAAAAGTAGCCGCCAAGTCGGTGAAGGTCCAGGATTATTGCAGATACGAATGATATGCATTCTCGCCTAAGACCACCAAAAATGGAGGTATCTATCGAATCGAAATGAAGATGCAGGATAAATGATAGAAAGAAGAAAAGCTTATTGTCGGTTTGTACAGAAAAGTCATCGTAGTCAAAATTACACATTCGTGCGGTTTATTGCTATTTTAGTATACAAAAAGGCTTCGACTACAGTTACCCATCTGATTCTTGTATACTACTGAATAATAAATAATTTCACGATAAAAAAGTTTTCCAAATAAAAAGAAATTTGAAATTTGTCGTTTCAAACTTTACATTTGAAATGTAAAATAATTTGTTTTCATGGAAAAAAAAAACACTCTTTTATAAAGCATAATTTTTTATATAGGAATAATTGTTGTTTTCTGAAAGCATTTCTACATACATTATAGGGTTGAATCTACTTACATAAGAAAATAAAACCTTTAAATGAAAATAGTCGAGTTCATATTTTTTTCTAAGAATTGAAGCTTTTATCGATCGAATATAAGAAAAATTTATAGTTAAAATAATACTGTTACCGCATCGAATTTCATTGCAGAGGAAGTATTCAGATGAATAATATTTTCTTGTTTGAAGTAACAACAGGTATTTATTCTTTAGCGACAATATGATGATGCCAAATTTCAATTATATTTTTCCGATGTGAAGTTAATAAGATTTGATTTTTACTAAGAGAAGATTAAGGTTGTCGTATTTTTCGGTCAAATTATTTCGGTTCGGCAATCCAGATGATTTTATAAACGCACCCTAAGACGCATTATTCTGATACTTCTGGCAAAAATTAATTACAGAAATCGGATAAAGATTTATTTAATAAATAAATTTCTTACGGGAACAAGATAAAGAAAAGAAATATAAAAAAGAAATAGTGTAACGATCAGATTCTGATATACAGAGCGATTCCAAATCGTGCGGAAATGTCTCAGGAGATGATTCTCTCGAAAGTAAAAAAAAAGGTTTATATAAACATAGGTGAGAAAACGGTTCGTTAGTAAGTTTCGTTTCGCGAAACATTCAGCCCTGCCTTCTGCTCCCTCTGTGAAATTAAACCGTCCTAAATTCTCGGGGTGCAAATCGAAGTAGTACATTTGGTGCTTCCTTATGGTTTTTGATGTAAGAAATCGAATAAAGTTAGTCCAAGAGATCTATTTCGCTTGGATTTTTAAAAAATAGGGTAAAACACGAAAAGGTTTTGTCGGAAAACATAGTTTTTTAGGTCTGGAATAAAATAACTATGTTAATTCTCTAATAAACAGACAAAAATTTCTAGTTAACTTTGTAGAGAATTTAATTTTGAAAAGATTGATGTAAGTAACCTATATTAGAATTAAACAAAAATTTTGGGAAGTTCAACATTAATTAGAAACGAAACACAAAAATTTGAATTTCACATTGAAAACCGTAAAGAACCACCAGATTTACACCTAGATTACTACGGTTTAATTTCATAGAGAAAGCAGAAAACAGAGCTAAACGTTTCGCCAGCTGAAACTCGTTAACGAACCGTTTTCTAACAATTTTATTTTTATTTTTTGATGAGGAGGGAGAATATCAATTACGTACGCCCCATAAGGGGCAGTATCGGATTCGCCACAGATTCTGCAAGTGCGTATGTGTTCCTGCGCCCTACCGACTAAACCTAAACCCCCCATTAATTTCCTCCCGTCTGGGAGACTAGACCGGGATTAAAGCATTATCACGGCCTTGGCGGGAGCCATAGGACTCAGGGGATTCAGAGTTGAGATCAGCGGACAGCTCAGCAGGGAGCGCCCTTCACTACTTCGTCCGCCGATCGTGCTCTTCTGCCTCTGTCAGAGGTCTTTTCCCAGAAACTATCATTTCGCTGGCAGCACTGTAGAAATCCTACCTAGTACCCGGTTCAGTCAGCCGGTATTCCAGTTCTCTCTTCTATTTCCTTTGTACTGAGAATATTTGTTACCGTACTTGATACCGGTTCCCGTCGTCTAGTTTCTTTCAACATAAATTCTAACTCATGTTCCGGTGTCAAGCCGGCTAGTTCAGGCGAGACCCTAAAAGCATTCCATCTGTCACAAACAAAGAACACATGTTCCGAAGTATCTTCCGCGCCACAATATAAACAGTCGCGTGAGGATCTTCTTTTGAACCTGTTTAGGTATGCCCCAAATCCCCCTTGGCCCGAGAGGAGCTGCGTGAGGAAGAATGACACCCCCCACACACCCTCCTGACACAGGGATCAAAATCAATAGGTTTTCTAACCTACGTTCATATGAACGTATTTTCTTATTTTTGGTTGTGGAATCATCTTCCGAGAGATTGCTGTGCGGTTTGGAATCACCTGTAAAAGAATGATTTAAGGAAAGAACGATTCAGTTTGCTTTTACAAGGTGGCGTTCGAGTATTTCAAACGACTATTTATTATTATTATTTATTTTTACAAATAAATATATTCTAGAATTATTATATTAATATTTATTTCAAATTAAAACCCTTTGATTTCATTAAATTCCTTATCTTAATTAACCCCGTAATAACTAGGCAAGCTTTTTCAGAGTATTGCATTTTAATATGTATTACTGCGTAAAAAAAAAAATTATATTTGTTTATTTGCGAAAATAAACTGCATTTATTGTTTACTAATTTGGATTAAACTGAGTAATTTATTTTAATAAAAATCAAGATTATTTTTCAAAATAACCGGTTATATTTTTACATTCTATATTTTTTGTTTTTGTGGAACATTTCATTTATCTTCTTATTAATTGTATTTAGACTGCAGACCTTAACTTTATTCAGAATAATGGTAAATTAATCTTTAACATTATGACAGGGGAATTGCTGGATTATTAAACGATCAGGAATAGTTGAAAGAGTTTAACACCTGCTGAGCTGCTATGAAAAAGTAGTGTTACCCGACATTTTATGATGTAACACGTGAACCTATCTACTATAACTACAATAAAAGATGAGCTCTTGATTTTTTTTTTTGTTAGTAACTAATCGGTTTTCTTTCTGAGTAATTTTATTCTAGAGAAACATGATGATTTTTTAAAACATAAAAGAAAAGTTTCTCGACTTACAATGAACTGTAATTAAAATTTATTTTTATTTTTATTTTAATTTCGGAAAAATTATTCGGATAAAACTAGTAAATTTTCTTTAGTGTTTTAGGTGTATTTTTATTTTGTATTTTTTTATCAAAAGAATCAGTACCAGAAAGGTACCTTTCTGGTACCAGAAAGGTCGTTTCAATTTTTCAATTTTTGCTAAATTTCATCGGGATTAGAAAAATTTGTCTGGTGTTTCGGCCGCATTACATAGCAAAATGCGGCCCGTTGGTATGATTATAATAATAATAATAAAAAAACTCCCTTGCCAACATTTCTTTTATATATACGTTCAAGCGCTTTCAGAATAAAATTCCTTCATCAGGAACTTAACAAATGTATGTCTCCACCGTCGGTGGAGACATACATTTTTTCATAATGACAGGACTTTAATTCGACATAATTTTAAACATTTGACGACCACTGTTATGTAATATTACGTTACATAAACAAATTTACATGACGAAGAAATTTTAGTGTTATTAAGATTATAACATATATTTTTAAGTTCCTGATGAAGGAATTTTATTCTGAAAGCGCTTGAACACAGACACACACACACACACATATATATATAAAAGAATTGTTGGTAAGTGGGGTTTTTAATTATTAATTAATTAAAATGTGTTTAGTTATAATGAATACATTAGATTCGTAATTAGGTAATACGGGAAATTACTGTATTACAGAATAGATATAATAATATATAATAGATATATTAATGCTGAGTTTATCCCCATCTTTGTATTGGGTTTTCATATTTTACTTCTGAGGTTTTTAATGCGGCCTTCTGATGTACCGGTTAAAATAATAAAACCTTGAAAACAGAAAACGCAAAAGCTAACGGTTTTTTTAGCGTGAAAGATAAAAAAAATTATATTTTTCGCTTAATAAAAGTAAACCTATAGATTTAAAAAAATAAAAGTACAAAAAATGTTACGACTAACTTGAATTTGAACTAGAATTAAAACTTATCTCCCGAATAAGACGCTTCAAAAAATTTCCAACTTCTGTAAGAAATATTAAAGATAATGCATTTCTAAATAAAAATGTAGCTTTTTTATATTATTTACAAGCGCTATAGTTAATTTAATCCCTTAAATGATTTAAATGTTAAGCGAAGGGCTCTTAAGTATCGATATAAAAGCGTTAAGTCTTTGTAGCATTAAAGGGTTGACGTTTATCATTTGAAAACAAATAAAACAAACATAATGAAGTGTAACGGAAAGAAGGACGATAACGAATTAAATATTAAGAAAGCTAATGTACTAGGAAATGCTAATATCGATACCAGAATGCTGAAACTAATATACCAGAAACGGGAGATTTGGTTTATTTTAAAATAAACGTTAGAGGAGAGACTTTTGTATCATCATAATCTTGTTAAGAGATTTTTTTTTAAAGAGGTGGAGGAACTCCATTTACGGGCGCCTGGGCAGTGTCGGGCACGCTAGCAGGTCCCGCAAGATGTTATTAAATGCGTATGTGTTCCTGCGCACTACCGAATAAACCTCTACCCATCGCTACCCGTCCTTCCTGGTACAGCCGGTGTGCATTACTTCAGGAAGGGGGGGATACGTCCTTACATACACTCAGACAACACAGTCAACAGACACGGACCCACACCCGCAAGATACCAAACATCAGATTAAATCTCACCACACACTCCACAACATCCATTTATCACTCAGAAAACATACCTCAAGCCGCACACTCCACACATCACATCAAAGCCAGCCGTATCCAATTACATAAATAAACACCTCACAGACAATCGAATATTACGGTATACTTACCTCACGGGTCACTATCGGACGCGGGAGCGGAATAACCACGACCTCATCCCACCCAGATGACCCCCATACGTACGGGGAACTCGCTAGGCTCTCAGCCGCGTGCCTGTCCGCCCCTGCACCTTCCGACGACCCCGTATTTTACTCCTGCAAGACTCCTCCCATACGTACAGCTCCTCCATGATCTTCCTAGCAAACCTTGCTACAGCCGTCCGATTTTCCGCGCTTTCCAACATGATCGGCTGCGGTTCCGTTGGGAGGAACATTTCCCTTTTATCTATGGTGTCCAATATTTCCCTCCTAGCATCCTCAAATCGGGGTCGGCAAAAGAAGACGTGATATGGTGTCTCTTCCTCGTCTACACACACCGGACAACTAGCGGAGTGATCTAGCTTAAACCTTAAAGGTATTCTCTGAACCTCCCATGGCCCGCTAGAAACTGTGCGACACCATAATTCAGCGAGCCATGGGCCCTCTCGCACCAGCTTCTCAGGTCCTTAATTATGCGGTGTGTCCATCGGCCTCTATCACTAGTGTGCCACCGGATCTGTCATTCTCTTCTCATTTCTTCCACGATGGAGCTAGTCACTCTCCTTTTTTCGGCAGGTGTTTACGCCCGTTGCTCTTTAATATTCTTTCTGCGGGTGATGCTTTGAAACTCCTTAATAAAACCCAAAACTTATCGTCATAATTAAAATCGTTGCTTATGCGTATTCCAGTCTGTAGTATCGGTGTTCACTAAAAAAGTCGGAACCGGTTTTCAAGATAGGAAAATTAGTTTGGCGCCCACAAGTATGAAAATGTAGGCTGATATTTAGGCTGAAAAGAAAGTAACTTTTCCTTGCGGTTATGTCTACGAATGCGCTATCTTTGCTAAAAAGAATAGTATATATTTTTGTTCTTAATAGAAATAAATGTCCACCTCCATCAAATTAGATAACTGTTTTGTGTAACTCAAACACAATACTTTAGCTTACAAAAAGAGCTCTATTAGGGGTTCATTGCCATTTTTAACGAAAAACCGAATAGTTTAAAACCGTCGATACAACTGATTATATTTTCCGCTACCGATACGATTAAAAGATTTATAGAAATAATATTACTCTGACATTAAGTTTTTAAATAATAAATAATTCCTTTTTTAAATAACGCGGATCGATACAAATTTTGAAACCAAAAAGAAGGGGGGTCTCTGAATCATGCTAAATCAGAGTAAGTAATCCAAAATACTGTATCGTGTAGGAATGAAGGAAACGAATGAAAGTATGTGTATTTATTTTGAAATGTATTAATTAAGTATGATGAACGCTTAGGTGAATGTACAATGATCTGTAAGTTCTCGGGCTTCTTCTTGGTTTACAGGACGGATGGGCTTTACAAAACGATTGTTGTTTCTTGTGTTTACGGAACATTTGTCATATCGGTCGAGATTACACGGTTAAAGACTTGCCAAAGAAAGAGAATTTCACCTCATCGCAGCAAAATCTCAAGAATACTTCACTTGTTGAGCTTCACCGAGTTATTTACCATCTTTACGTGTAAAATTAGTACCGATGAAGAATTTTCCGGATGCATTATTATATAAAGATGCGGAAGGCTTTAAATATCTAAGTCAGGTGTTTCTGCGATAGGGACGATGCTAAATTGAAAAAAAAGAAAATTTATACGCGATGATATATTTGGTATTACAAATTAAATCTTAAGGAACTAGCACCGTGAAAATTATTCAGATATCTTTCAAAGTTTTCTTGTAAACGAAAAAGTTGAAAACAGCGATCTGTATCGGGGAAAGTTTTATTAAACTACAAAAATATAAGCTGCAGTACGTCTTGGAAAGTTCATTTTTCAAATTCTCATTTGACTTCTTTTCTTTAAATTAGGAGCTGTGAGCGACCCACAAGGAGAAAAGAGAAAGGTTTCAAGATATATTAAAAATAGAATAGCAGTTTCAAGACGAACGGAATGAATCTTAAGATGCGTTATTTGTACCGGTTTTTACAAACAGAATAATTCTCAGAACGTAAAGAAAAAAGTAATTTTTCGCTTAAATAGACACCGGTTTCTGCAAAATTCAGGTGAGAATTTATATTTTATTACAAAGAAACGCTTAAAAACCGATGATGTTGATTATAATGTTACAACTTAGATAATATTAAGATTATAAATTTAAAATTTTCTTGTAACGTGTGAAGGGTTGTAACTAAAACTTTGAAGGCTATACAGAAAAAATGATTTGTTTATAAGATTCAACATAAAAAACCAGAAATAATTTATTTTTAATTTGAAGTACGGTGTTGTAAGAACGCTTATTAAACTGTCGTTTTCTTCATCGCTTCGTTATATAAAATTATTTATAAAAATAAACTTTCATTTACTTACCGCTTATTATTATTATTTTTCCGCTTTCTCCTTCTGTGTGTTAGTAGTGTTTATGTAAAGAAAAAAAGAACAAAAATAAGGAGTAAGTAAATGAAAAAAAATAAAAAAAATAATTATATTCTCCGGGTAGGATATAATTTACTTAAGTCTAATTCGTAAAATAATTTAGAAACGAATTTAAACTAAAATAAAAAAATATATTTTTGTTAAAATTAAGTCGGATTAAATACGTAATTTTATCGATCGAGAGGAATACATTTGTTTTCTAGAATTCCGCACTCCGTGTACCGGTGGCATCATTTTTGTGCTCGACATTATAAAAGTCGCATCCAAACAGAAAGATCGAACTCGACAAACAAAGAAAAAATCAATAAATCTTTTATTCTCATCTGTAGATAATAATACATTATAAAGATCACATCAGAAATGATGTGTGATACACTTCGTATAAAATAGGAGCTGGCCCGGCCAATTTGCGTGGATGGATTACGGGAGACTGTGGTAAAACCTTGATCAAAGCAGCATTTCAAAATAGAGAATTAATTATAAAATAAAAAACAAATGCGATTAAAAGCCCAAATTAGTTATTTAAAATACAAAAATTGAAATAATGTTTAACTAAATACAAGATTTACTAAAAATAATACCGCATAACTACAAAATAAATTATACTTATTGTTTGAGCACATTCCTACGTACACGTTTAACGGAGGTGCAGAAAATTCAGATTTAAAAAACACTTTTAATTAGTATTATTTAAAAATTCACCTGAGAGTAAAACTGTTTTTGAAAAAAAGTTTCACTTAAAAATAAATTGATATAAAATTTATTTTTAGTTAAATGGTTTAATAACTTATTAAAAATCGCAACAGTAATAAAATAAGGCCTATTATAAGCCTAAATATTTTGTTGAATTACTCTAAAACAGTTTTGTTACACGGTTTATGAATAATTTAGTTTTTTGCAGAGATTACACGTTTGTAAATCTAAACACGAGGATAAGTTAAAATTTGTATTTTTTTTAAATATCTGGAAACGATTCACACTTATGAGTACCAAAAAACGATCTGATAACCAATTTTTGTTTCTTAAAAATTTTTTCTGACCTATTGAGTGTGTCCCAAGATACAAAATCATACTTTAAAGGAGAATTTACGTAAGTGAAATAAATATTTAACGATGTTAACATTAGCTTATCATTAAGACGTTTCAAAGCAAAACATTACGGTTTAATTTTGTTCCAAATGAAATCGATTTGATCACGCCAAGAAAAATACCGTTGTTTACTAAAAAAACCCAGAAATTTCGGTTTACGGGTATAAGAATTGCTATTTTTATCGTTATTGAAAATTCTATGAACGGGATTAGCAATTTTACGATTATCTAAGAAGCATACGAGGTCTGTTCAGAAAATAACCGAACTTAATTTTTTTAATCTTTATTATTAATTTTACAGATTATCGGTCCTTATCCTCCCCTTTAAAGTATTCATAAATTTTTTCAGAAAATTTCATTTATTAAACAACGAAATCGAAGGTATGATTTCATTTATTAAACTTACGAAGGTAAGAGTTTTGTAACAAATTTTTCTATTATTTCCTTATTTTATGGAACGCTTAAAAAATTATTATTATCTGTTATTGTATATCTATTTTCTTTTTTTTTGTCTTCAGTCATTTGACTGGTTTGATGCAGGTCTCCAAGATTCCCTATCTAGTGCTAGTCGTTTCATTTCAGTATACCCTCTACATCCTACATCCCTAACAATTTGTTTTACATATTCCAAACCCACGTTTGGAATGCCTGCCTACACAATTTTTCCCTTCTATCTGTCCTTCCAATATTAAAGCGACTATTCCAGGATACCTTAGTATGTGGCCTATAAGTCTGTCTCTTCTTTTAACTATATTTTTCCAAACGCTTCTTTCTTCATCTATTTGCCGCAATACCTCTTCATTTGTCACTTTATCCACCCATCTGATTTTTAACATTCTCCTATAGCACCTCATTTCAAAAGCTTCTAATCCTTTCTTCTCAGATACTCCGATCGTCCAAGTTTCACTTCCATATAAAGCGACACTCCAAACATACACTTTCAAAAATCTTTTCCTGACATTTAAATTAATTTTTGATGTAAACAAATTATATTTCTTACTGAAGGCTCGTTTCGCCTGTGCTATTCGGCATTTTATATCGCTCCTGCTTCGTCCATCTATTTTCTATCACATATATTTACCATGTCTTTTTTTAAACAAAATTCTAAATTAATAACAGATTTTGATAATAGAAATGTAGTGTTTTACTTTTTTTGATATCAGTATAATTTTGTTAAAAACTGTTTTATTTATTACATTACAGAAAGTTTTGTTTTTTTGAGCGAAAAAATGATATCTGTGAGGCTCGTGTAGTACGGTTACAATTTCATTATAATTTTTTTTAAACAAATACCGTGTGTAATAGCGAGAATAATTTATTTTCCAACGGATAAAAGGTAGATCAAAAAGGTAGAAAATTAATATCGATTAATGTTTTTTACGTTAATAAACGATCACCGGTCAAATTTTTATTCCGTACGATTCGTAAGAATAAAATTTGAACCGGTCAATTCTCGATTTAACGTATCGATAATAATTAATCCGGATAAGAGTTCAAAGCAAGAGGAAAAAAAGAAAGGCGATTGCAAGATATAGGTGAAGAAATATAGAGAAAGAGAGATACTTACAAACACGACGTACGGGAGACAGACAGACTTATAGATAAACCGGCCGGAAGTAGACGTACAAGTACAATCGTTCGATTGTAATCGAACACTGTTTCGCATTCCTAATCGGAAACGGCACGGAGAGCCACACCAGTCGTCAGCAGCAGCAACAGTTAACCTCAAACCGTAGTCGTCGGCGGCGGCACGGTAGGATTAAACGAAATCTGATACCGGTTAAACAATATGAAAGAAAAAAGATCTAACCTATTCGCTTTTTCATTTATTTCTCCTTATATAACCGGATTAAAAATGATTTTTTAATTAATTATTAAAAGATAGGCGTTTTAACATCTATACGACTATTTAATTCAAGAAAAAAATTGATTTGCGCCTAAAAAAGATCTAAAAACAAAACGACCTGAAAATAAATAACTTGAATAGACGACAGCAGCTTGAACTAGTTGAGTATCGGTAACTAGTTAAAAATAAGCGAGGAGTTGTAATTTAATTAAATAAATGACTTTAAACTTGAAAGGAAGCAGAGTTATTTTGTCGATCAGTTTACACGTGACGAGTCAAAAACCTGTCTTTTTTATTTCATCGTCTGTCTGATCCTTAGAATTGTATAAACGTTCAAATAGAAGAAAAATCGACGACAATGTACGATTTATAGATAACGAAAAAAAAGAAAAGAAAAAAAATTATTTGAATTTTATTGTTTAACAAAGAAAGTAAAGTATTCAAAATTCTAAGGCGATTATAATTATTTATAAATATATTTCATTAAAAACTAATTAAGTTTTGATTCGTCATACGTTAATTCATAAAACATATTTTTAAACAGTTTTTTCATAAAAGCCCCACAGCTTTAATAAACCAAAGATAGACAAAAATATTTTATAAAAATTAATAATTGAATTCCACCGATTAATATTTATTTACTTTCCGTCAATCTAAAATAAACAAACAAAAAAAAGGGTATAGTCTAACTAAATAAATTTAAAAAAAATTGACTATCTTGAGTATTTCGTGTTGTAATCGAAATGATTGTAGATTACACGACAAATTCACTCCACAAAAGTATCATATTCCTTTGCCAAAAGGAACAAGTATTCCGTGCCAGGCTTATTAAGAAAACTGAGAAATGAAGCGGTTTCCCGTTTGTTTCTTCAGTGAGCCGAGGTGAATATTATTATGCATGTCAAATACTTTGAACGCAGTGAATTCAGCCATTCAAATAAGACATTCATTTAATTCACAGTACGGATCGGCCCTAAAATCCACACCACTGCTATCAAAAAAAATGAATTCGATTAAATCTAATTGTATCTCATGTGGTTTTATACTATATATATATATATATATATATATATAGAGGGAACGTTTGTTTGTACTTGTTATCAAAAATCTCAAGAACCGCTAAACTAAATTTGAATAGTAGCTTCATTATGTAATCCGGAGCGTCATAGTCTACATTAAGATGAAATTTATTTATTAAAACGTGTGAATAATAAATACACCGTTACGGTGCTGCACTTCTCTTCGGGCCGCTAAATTTTCATGCTTCTTTCTTACGGCGAGCCATAAGAAAAATGCGAGAACCAACCGATCGATCGCTTTCAAATTTTCAGGATACATTCGTATTATACCGCAGAAGCTTTTAAGCCGCAGAACGAGACCCTAGGTTCCTTGAAGGTTAAAATATTAAAAATATTCACGATTTCTTCACCTCCAAGGAGGGGGAAGTTGTAAATTAAACATATTCATTAACGAAAAAAAGATTACTCCTTTTACTTCATTATTATGGCAAAGAAATAAGTTATGAATTTTTCGTCGTCCAAGGTGTGTGTACATTAGATAATGTAGCTACTATTATTCTGTCTTTTATAATTTAGTTACTCTTTCAGGTTTTTATAAATTCTGAACACTTTAATTCTAATTTACCGTTATTATTCTCACAATCATGATGATAACGAACAGTGCGGGAGTCCAGGGAACGAAGCCCTCTGAGTAGACGGGAATGGCGACCGAAGCGAGCTCTGCGGTTGTCCGAGGCGCCGTCCTTCTATAAACCGGAAATGTCGACGAATCGAGCTCTGCGGCCCTGGGATAGGCTCCGGGAGGCACCGAGGAACCTGTGGTCGGTTCTGGGATTCGCCTGGGCCGACCTGGGCCTTGAGGGTTCAGGTTCTGACGGGCCGGCTTGTCTTATATATAACTGCGAAAGTTTGTGGATCTATCTGCTTGTTTGTAACAGCATCACGCAAGAACCGACGGGCCGATTGACTTCAAATTTTCAGGATACATTCGTGTTATCCCAGGGAAGGGTTAAAGTCATATATCGAGGCCCTTGCCCGCTTGGTGGTTTAGATATTAAAGATATTCTTTAAAAATAATTAATCCTTTTACTTCAATATATCAATGTCACCATGGCAGCAGAAATGTAATGAAGTAAAAGAATAATCTTTTTCCTTAATGAATATCTGAACGTTATTTAACAATCTCACAACTATGAGGACAATGAACGTGTTGGGAGTTCAGACAGTCGAGCGAGCGAAGCAAGCCCTAACCGGCTAGTGTATATATATATATATATATATATATATATATATATATATATATATATACAGCAGTGGAACCCACAAATAACGAGATCTTGGTTGTAAAGAGCAAAATTCCCGAGATTTGATTGGTTTTTTACCTTTCAGAGGATCAATGAGGATGATATGCATGAGTGTAAATGAAGTGTGGTCTTGTACAGTCTAGTTCGACCGCTCCTGAGATGTGTGATTAGTTGAAACCCAACCACCAAAGAACACCTGTATCCACGATCTAGTATTCAAATACGTGTAACCCGCCGGGTTGATCTAGTATGCTTTGGTCTTGTATACTTTCTTTTTCCTGTTTAGCCTCCGGTAATTACCGTTCAGATAATATTTCAGAGGATGATATATGTATGAGTGTAAATGAAGTGTAGTCTTGTACCAGTCCAGTTCGACTATTCCTGAGATGTGAGGTTAATTGAATTCCAACCACCAAGAACACCGGTATCCACTATCTAGTATTCAAACCCGTGTAAAAACAACTGACTTTACTAGGACTAGAACGCTAGAACTCTCGACTTCCAAATAAGCTGATCTGGGAAAACGCCTTCACCACTAGACCAACTCGGTGGGTTTTCTATCACATTAACTTACTTTTAGCGAGGTATCGACGAATCATAAACTAGGTTGTTACGAGCATTTTATTTTTTTAAAATACTGTAATTCAAAAAAAGTTAAATAATAATCAAATAATCTCAGCGCAAGGGAAATTCCATTCTGCATTAACGAAATATTAATTTACGATTTATACGTAAAAATTGTGACGTTTTGTCTTAGGCTTGTTGGGTGAGCAAAAGCTTTGTAACAGGACGTTGTACAGAACGTACATTTAAAGTACGTAGAGTACAAGTTCAATTGCGGCATCATAAAGACTAATAGTTATTTTATTTACTCGGGTTTTTCTGTTTGGAAAATTCCAGGAAAAATTGGGGCTAACCAATGATCCGTCAAAACCGCCCAATCTGGTTCATCGAACGCACATTTTAAACGATTTAAGTGAAAGTCTGAAGAGGGGCGTGGTTAATGATAAATTTTGCCTGTCCGTAAAAACGTGTGACATAAAACTTTTTGTGTGGTGTTCATTTGTTACTTTCCTTAATGAAAGTTGTGTTAAGTTTTACCGTATACTTATTACAATTTTTTTTTTATAATTCATTAAACGCTAACAGTTATGGTTAAAGTGTTACATTTAAATTTTGTTTGTTAGTCTATAATGCAAAACACATCGATATTTTATTTTAAAACAGTTTCTTCTTAGGTATACAGTATATTTTTTGTATTATAATAGAAAATGACGGCGTAAAAATTTACGGTTATGAGGTGGCAACTCGGAAGTACGGAGCACTCGGTTGTAACGAGAACATTAAATTGGCCTCTTGAATCTCGTTACAACCAAGTTTTACTAGTTATCCATAATGCTCATACAGTACGACAACCCTAGTTTCTTATTTTTCTAGTTAATATAGAAAAATAAACTTAGCAAATGATCCTACCTAGATAATCTATTTATTGGTGGTATGAGACCACCGTACCTCAAGTTCCCACGGGCGCCAATGGGGATGAATAAATCAAATTTTAAATCTAAAGAGTAAAATTGTGACGCACCACTTTAAAAGTGTTTGGAAAAAATTTCACTAAAAAAATATAGTGCTACAATCACTCTAACCAAACTTATGGCCATTTAACGGTTATACAGCTAGTTTTAAAGGCGATTTACAGTTAAAAAGTACTCTTTCCATTTGCAATTGTTCAATTACTCCCCAAGAATGCTTGGAGGTGTGGTGGTCGTATATCGAAAGATAGACAACCACACCTCTATCGAAAAATAGGCATTTTGAGATAGGAAGAACATTTGGGTGAAAATTTATTTAAGGATTTCCATACATTATGAACACTGCGTGTGTGAGAGAGAGAGAGAGAGAGAGAGAGAATAAGAGAGAGCGAGAGAGAGAGCGAGAGCGAGAGAGAGAATGAGAGAGAGCGAGAGAGAGGGAGAGAGAGAGAGAATGAGAGAGAGCGAGTGAGAGAGAGAATGAGAGAGAGAGAGAGAGAGAGAGAGAGAGAGAGAGAGAATGAGAGAGAGAGAGAGGGGGGGGAGAATGATAGAGAGCGAGAGAGAGAAGAGCGAGAGAGAGAGAGAGAGAGAGAGAATGAGAGAGAGCGAGAGAGAGAGAGAATGAGAGAGAGCGAGTGAGAGAGAGAGAGAGAGAGAGAGAATGAGAGAGAGCGAGTGAGAGAGAGAGAGAGAGTGAGAGAGAGAGAGAGAGAGTGAGAGAGAGAGAGAGAGAGAGAGAGAATGAGAGAGAGCGAGTGAGAGAATGAGAGAGAGAGAGAGAGAGAGAGAGAGAATGTGAGAGAGAGAGAGAGAGAGAGAGAGAGGGGGGGGAGAATGATAGAGAGCGAGAGAGAGAAGAGCGAGAGAGAGAGAGAGCGAGAGAGAGAGAGAATGAGAGAGAGCGAGAGAGAGAGAGAGCGAGAGAGAGAGAGAATGAGAGAGAGCGAGAGAGAGAGAGAGAGAGAGAGAGAGAGAGCGAGAAGCCGGTATTGGGTTCGATTCCTGGAAAAATATGGAATTTTTTTGCCTATCATTCATCCGTTTTCCTCATAAATACATACTGAGGTAGTAAAAAAATTAAAATACAAAACTTTGTTATTAATTTTTTTCTGTAATATTTATGTTTACTTTAAAATCGAATGGAATCTCTTTTAAACATCCGCTGGAATTCCTTTCATGCAGGTGATTGAAGTAATGAAATTTATTTCTTCTTTGTTTACTTGCTTTTTATTTATTTTTGATGTTTAATAGTTATTTTTTTTTTTACATTTTATTTTTCGTTTTCCCGATTTATTATTTATATAATTAGTGTTATTATTTTATTAAACGATTGCAGTATGAATAAAACGTATTCAGTTAATTTATATATTTTTTGTGTTTTTATATAAAATTTTTAATTTCAGTCTGGATTTGAAAAAATATTTCTTTTGAATTTTTTTTTTCTTATTCAACTTTTCGATGTATCTTTAATAGTTGTTTGTTTTGTTACATTTTTGGGTTTGTGGGTGCGATGCAATAAAGTTCTCAGTAATTCTACGATGCGGTTTGGTTTATTTTTATTTTTTTTAGGGGATTAGGGGAAAAGCGCTTTAAAAATCGTATTTTTCACCTTTAAAAGAAATAAAAATGAAAACCAGTTCGGTAGCTTAATATACGGGGCCTTCCTAGTTCTGACAGTGCCGTTTCACATTCTTCTAACTTAGGAAAGCGTTTGACTCGGGCCAGTTCTTATCGAAGCAGTAATAAATAACGTAATAGGTGTTCGGTACTGGCACGTTGTATTCGATTTAAAAATTATTAGAAAATATGAAGCTACCGGTTTTTTTATCTCCCGAGCTAATCGAAGATGCTTTGCTCATTCTAACGGTTGACGGTCCACAAAACGAAAACTTAAATAAATCCTTTGGCTATTTTGTGAATCGGGAGCTATAAATCCCAAATATATAGATATCGTGGTACTTCTTTCAGCATCGAATCCTAACAACAAATAAAATCGAAGAAAGGCGTAATAGACGATAACGAAGAGTAAATTCAGGTAATATTTTTTGAAGTCGTTAAAATTCTTAAAGAGAATTCTGAGAAATATTATAAAAAAAAATATTTGTAGTTCCTTCCATAGACCGGAGGAGAGAAGAAAATCGAAGTAAATAAAACCGGAGGAAAGAATCAACAATGCGTAACAAAGATAATAGATGGACAATTAAAAAATTGGCCTAAGTGCAGACATTTAAATAACGCAATTAAAATTATTAAAATAAAACAAATCTAAAAGTTGTAATAAAAATCATTAAAACCTAATTAGATTCTAATTGAAAAAAAGGGGAAAGAAGAAACAATAATTAACAGTAGTTTGGCTTTTCATCTGATAAGGCCAAGATATTGGCTTGGCTAGTTTTTTTAAATGTAGAGTATTGTTTTATCAGCCGTTTTTATATTTTTAGCTGCTAAACGCATTGAGCTCTTCATTTTGTTCATTTTGTTTCAGTTCATTTTGTTTAAGCATCATGTTAGATTAAGTAGTTTTTTCTTCCCCTCTACTCCCCTGGGCCGGACCGACTTGATGGTATTACGCCATCCAGGGGAGTGTCCGTTACTCTAATTAGCCCTCCCCACCTACCGGCATGGCAGGTCAGGCTAACCGGTGGCTCTTTTGAGGTTTATTTCATTTTTGTCCTTTATGGCACCACACCATACCTCAATACCGTGGTGTGGCCAATGGATCTTTTGATATATTTTATTCCTACCAAACACACCCAAGGAGTCCTCAGCAGATCATTGAAACCAGCACACCTCAGCATGCTGGCTCTCACTGCTGAGGCTGTCCACCCCACCTAACAAACTAGTACCCCATATTTCTTTCATCTATATTCTTTTGCTTTAAAACTGTTCTTATGTAATCAGCAACCTTTTTCCATTTTACCTCACTATCAAGCATATAGTCAACTGTTTCCTTCGGCGTTTTCCCTCTAATACCTGCATACTGCCTTAACTCCTGCCATTTGTGGCACCTCAAAATGGTACGCTCAACATCATCTTGTTCTACACAGTACATACACATAGGCTGATCTCTTTTGGCAATTTTATAAAGATATGCATTGAAACAACCATGACCTGTTAAAAATTGTGTAACATAATAATCCATTTCACCGTGACGCCTACTTGTCCATATTAATATGTCAGGTATTAATAATCTAGTCCAATTAGCTACCCCTGCATCCAGCCATCTTTGCTGCCATAAGTTATATATCTCTTCTTTTACTTCATTATCTGTTCTTTCTTTCTTTTTCCTGTTTAGCCTCCGGTAACTACCGTTTAGATAATTCTTCAGAGGATGAATGAGGATGATATGTACGAGTGTAAATGAAGTGTAGTCTTGTACATTCTCAGTTCGACCATTCCTGAGATGTGTGGTTAATTGAAACCCAACCACCAAAGAACACCGGTATCCACGATCTAGTATTCAAATCCATGTAAAAATATCTGGCTTTACTAGGACTTGAACGCTGTAACTCTCGACTTCCAAATCAGCTGATTTGGGAAGACGCGTTAAACACTAGACCAACCCGGTGGGTTTCATTATCTGTTCTGCCTAAGAATTTCTCAACTCTGTATTTAGCGATAAGATCTATAGGGAAAACTCCAGAAAGGATACAGAGGGCCTCATAAGAGACAGTTCTGTAGGCCGATAAAACTCCTAAGAGTACCCCTCTGTGTATCTTCTTCATTTTATCTCTATTCCTTCCAATATTGAATGCTGACTACCATGCCGGAACGGCATACAACATTGCAGAAGTTACTGTCGACGCAAGAAGTCTTCTATTCGAAGCCCTTGGTGCTCTCTTCTTTGACATTAACGCATTCAAACTTCTCATTCTTTCTGCACTATCACATATTTTTAAAACAAGATTAAATAGCTTAGGATATAATAATTATAAAATATAAGTTAACGTAAAAACTTTCTTAAATTTTACGCGTGAAATTATTATCGAGTTACAAAGGCCTAGTAATTATTTTAATCTGCGGTCTAGGATTTACAGTGTTACTAGTTTATTAAATGTTAATTGTGAATCGAGCGCAATAATAAATCATTAACATCATCAGAACACACACGGGTTAAATTCTTCTATCTGAAAATCGTTGAAAATAGCACGATATTTGAACCGTAAAACGTCCCGTTTGAAAATAGCAGAGACCTACGTGAGCTAATTTGGTATACTAAGCGATTATTATTATTCTCTATGCAAATATCGGGTCTTTTATAATTAACGCACCGTTCTAATAACTTATAAGTTAATTTATTTACGGATGCGATTTTAAAGTTTTTGTTCGGAGAATTACGAAAACTGTAACGATTTAAGAAGACCCGTCCCTTTTCAAAGAAAGCTTGTATAGGCGTTGTCAATTATGTAACAAGTCTGGTTTATAAAGAACGGTTTCCCGCATCGCCTTCTTTATCGAGCCTAATGAACAGTTGCACGTCAGCATTTCAAGCTAACTGAAATACTTGAAAATTTTACTTTCTTCATTACTGGTACCGGCTGACGAATACCGTTCATTTTTCCCAGAATAAGTAGCTGTAACTCTTGTAGATTCTTTAAATGTTTTAAAACAAGGAAAACTGGGATTAGTAGTGTAAAATAATAAATTAATGTAGGCTACTTCTATCTGTATGAAACGAAGAATTATATACGGGGTATATCGAGAAGATTCATTCGATTTTATAAGACTTAAATTCGGCAACCGTTTTCTGCTAACGAACAAAATATAGTATATAAGAAACCGTATTTTAGAATTTCACTCGGTTGCCGGCAGGCGGCTCCCTTGTGATGTTCTTCCTTTAACCTGCGTCAAGATGGCGATCCCGCAACAGGAACCGTTCTGCGTTCTCAGCTTCAAAAATTTCATTAGTTCATGAGAACCGTGCGGTGTGATTTTTGTCGGAAATAGTCCGGCACTTCATACTGTTAGGAGCATTCGATTCGCAAGCCGCCTCAGTATACCGGATGAATTAAGCTTAGCGCATCCAACAGAGTGTTGTATGAAGCCCGTAAAAGTCGTTCGTCTTTCCAGCCGAGAGCTAGCCGTTTCACAGTACTGTGTGACGTAATTTACGGTGATATTTGTTGCTTAAACAGTACAAGATTGAACCGATATAAGCCCTCCGCAGAGATTAGACAACGACGCGTGGAGTTTTGTGAATTCATTTTATACAATCAGGAACAAGATGTCAGTTTTTTCACACTTTGTTCGATGACGAGGCCACGTTTCATCTAAGCGGAAAGATAAACCGCCACAACTTAAGTATACGGGGATCGGATCCGCTAACCGAGCAATAGTCCAGCGCAGGAGAGTCTCTTCAAAAGTCAATGTCTTCTGCTGCGCTTCTCGAGAAAATGTTTAGATCTGTAATTTTTCAAGGATAACAGTGTTGGAGAAATTTCACATCAGGAAAATTTGTATGGCTTTCCCCGCAGTTACAAGCAGATCCTGAAGAATTAATTTTCCATCAGGACGGAGCACTACCATACTAGAATCTGAAAGTTGAAGTATTTCTTAACAATGAGGTTCCATGACGATTTGTCTTGTCGATTTGGCATTTTACCACTGGCTACCGGAATCGCTATCTTACTGTTCGTGATACCTATTTAATGGAAGTTTGTGAAAGACTCCGTTTATGTGCTCCCTCATCCAGTAACTGTGAATGAACTGCAAACTGGCATAACAGCAGCAGCGGCTGCAGACCCGTTCGAGTTGAACTATTGTCTAGAGCAGCGCTCTCTAACCAGGTCCCACGGGCGCCATGGCGCCCGCGCTCATTTGCCAATTGTCACTCGTTTATTTGGTGGTCTGCTCTCCACTCAAGCTACTAGCACTCTGTAATAAATTTCAAACTGATATTCTTTTCTGTGCTTTGGTAAAACCGAGTCCCTTTCGTTATTTGTATTTCCTAACATATATTTTAATAAATTTTAACCTGGCCTTCCTAAAATAGCAACAGATTTTTTCTCGTGAGAGAGAGTTTTTGAACTAATTTGCGTGCGGGTGTGGCCAGTAATTTTCTGTTATTTAGTAAAACCAATGAGCTTCTATCTTTCAACATAATTAAGTCTTCAGCCAATAAGAAGTTGAATTTGACACGAGTTAACAATTCTGACTCTTTGAGTGCTATCCAATTCTTGTATTTTAACTTCAGTATAACTTGGTAATTGTGAAGTGAAATAGGCCTACGTTCTGCTGGTACAATTTATTACGTTGTCTCCTGTTGTGATACGGTATATATTCCATATGTTATCGGTGTTTTTAAAGTAAAGTTCTTTGAAATATTAGATATTATTTTAACATATTATCTAGTCTAGTCTTAACATGATTAAAAGGCAAAGAACTTACACTTTAACAGTGAATGGGAGAATTAATATTGTTTTATTGAATATAGGGAAAAATCTGCGCGTTTATTGTATACTGCTAGCTTGTCTGTTTCTAAAAGAAGTAATGTAGAGCGACATTTTTGACTAATCACAAACAGTTTAATAACGAATTTTCTGTGAATTCTGAACTGAGAAAACACAAAGTAAAAGACCTTAAATCTAAATTACGATTGCAAAAATCCGTTTTACGAAACCTGTTCAGAACATCAGTAACTTGACGGAAGCTTCTTACATAATCTGTTACGTACTACCTAAAAGGAAAAATCCGTTTAGCGGCGGGGAAGTTGTAAAAGAAGCAACGATCAGTGCCACTGAATCTCTGCTCGAAGGTCGCAAAGATAAATCTGCACTTACGTCTTCCTTTAAAGGTCTACAATTGTCTCACTAAATGTCGCTAGGCGTGTTGAACATATTTCTATGAATTTGGAATCTCAATTACATCAGGATTTGCAATTACGTGAATATTTTTCACTCTAGTTTGATGAAAGTACTGACACGTCTGATATTACAGAGTTGTGTGTATTTATTGGAATATTTTTCTACGATTATACAGTAAAGGAAGAGTTTCTCAAACTGTTGCCACTTCACGGACAAACTAGAGGTGTAGACATATTTAATTCGTACCTTACACTTGTCAAAGATAGTAACTTTCCACTTTCAAAGCTTGTTGCTATAACAACAGATGGGGCGCCTTCTATGACCGGTAGGAATAATGGATTTCTATCTCTTTGTGTTGATGGGTGAATCGTTTTCAAAATTTTTTTCTTATCGTTGCATTATTCACCAGGAAATTTTATGCGCAAAGGTTTTAATGCCTGATCACGTCATGAAAGTTGTAACTCGGGCAGTGAACTATATCAGATCGTCTTCTACACGTCATCAATTGTTTCGAAATATTTTGAATATATCAGATACTCAGTACGGCGGCGTAATTCTTCATGCAGATATAAGGTGGCTTAGTAAAGGTAAAACACTGGAACGATTCTGCCATCTGCTTTTATGGCAGATATCACGTCAAAATTAAACGAATTGAATCTCGAATCGCAAGGGAAATATAATAACATTTTACATATGATAAGTGTTATAAACGGGTTTGTAAAGAAAGTCAAATTATGGATTACACATTTAAACAGAAATTCCCTTTTATACTTTCAAAATTTCAAATCAATTCTAGAAACAGTTAATGACGGCGTGTCTGATCTTTCCTCTTATGCTAAGCATCTTGAAACTCTTGTTTTTGAATTTGACAATAAATTAGCCGGTTTTCAGTATTTGAATCAGTAATTTTGCTTGTCGATAAGCCATTCGCTTCCGTTGACGTTAGTGAAATTGGAAATGGGGTGTACGAAATATTCGGAAAGTATAAAACTGAAGAATTAGAAATCAACGTATCTTTGTGAAGTTGCAATTTCATCAATAAACATTATCAAAAACAAGTACCGATCCTGCCCGACAGAATCCCATCTTGATAACGCGTTAATAGTAGCTTGTTCCAGCTACACGCCAGATTTTCCTAAATTTGCAGCGAGCATGTATTGTTAAAATTCAGATTAATTATACGGTGAGTAAATATAATTGATTTTTGTTTCAAATGTTTTCGTCATTATTATAATTTATAATTATTGATTTTGTTAGTAGCAGCAGTGGCGTGGAGGTAATTGAAATGAATCCTGGCAACCGCGCAACCTTTGTAATCATTTAGATGCACCCCTAGTTGTAAAAAGGTTGGACAGCGCTGGTGTGATGTCGTGCGTCCGAAGGAGGCTTTATCGAGCATTTGTAAAATTTGTAAATAAAATATCGTATTTAAACATGTTTTTTTATAATTCATTACAAGGTTGTTTCTCCATTTGTGTAAAAAATGAAGCCTTTTGAAATCCTTATACAGTGTATACTGTGTATACACTGTGTAATTTAGTACGGCAATTACATTAAAAAAATCTGTTCTGGACAACATATGACTTCTTGGTAGCCTATTAATTTACATTTACAAATTTTTTTAAAAATGAAAAGTACATAAAATTTTATTTCATTAAAAACCTCTGATATTTTTTCACTTTTTTTATTATTATTGAATTATTATTCATCGTAAAAATTTATTTACAATCAGAGGTTAATAATCATTAATAAATCAATATATATAAATAAAAAAAAAGTTAAAAAAATAGGAGGTGAAGTCTTCTGATTCAAACGGACGTTATATTTAAATTAAAAAAAAAAAGTTAAAAAAGGGGATAAGACCGATTAGAACCGATGTGCCTTCCTCTAAGATCCAAATATTTCATAAATTAAAATTTTATTTGGCTATCACTCTGGAACCGATGAAAATAAATACAACTTATGATATATAGTTGAAAAGCTCTGAATGAGAGCTTATTACTGCAGTTAAGAAAAAAGCCAAAAATCCAAAAGAATCTGGATTTTGGACTTTTTTGTAGACTTTTGGTTCAGTCGATTGAAACCAAAAGGGGAGGTGCACAAATAAATGTTACAAGTCCTAAATCCAAAATTTCAACATCCTGCGGCTAATCGTTTTTAAGATATGCGAAATACATTCGTACGTGCATACATACGTACGTACAGACGTCAGCTGAAACTAGTTAAAATGGATTCAGGGGTGGTCAAAATAGATATTTCCATTGAAAACTGAAATTTGTTGCGATCACAATACTTCCTTAACTTCGTACAAGGAAGTAAAAAGAAATAGATATGATGTTAGCCGATATAAAAAAAATTACATGATTAAAGAGATAGTTGAATAGAGGGGCGATTTTAGAAAGTTATGGATGTAATAAATAATCTTATTCTTTTTTTATTGTTGTAAGTTATTCCTTACTTTGGAGGGATTCCTTATCACCGAGTTAGAGAAACTCACTTTTCTATCTTATCCTTGAGGGTCTTGAGGGTCCTTGAGACCCTCAGATCTGCTTCAAAAGGAATAGTTAATTCCTCCCGTATATCACCCTTCTGTTAAAATCATCTTCATGAAGTAATCTTTGTCGATAACGTTTAAACTTTAATCGCTTTAGAATCTTTCGGAAATTAGTTTTTTTTCGGTAATTTCACTAGTTTTAGGTAATTTCCAATCTAACGGGAAGGCCGTTAGATTGACTTTTAAGGGCTTTTTACTATTCTTCACAAGTTACTTTGCTTTGTTGTAACTACAGTTCTAGGCCTACCTAGCATCTTCAGCGCATTCAGTATTTACACATTTTTCGCTCCATTTATTCAAATGTTAAACGGAAATTATGAAACGTCGCATGGAATTCTTCATAGCAGTATCATTATTTTTCAACCGACGTCGATAGAACAAAAATTTGTCTTGTTTTGCGTAATTAAATTTAATTATTTCCAATACGGATAAATAACGACCAAATAATTTATTAGCAATTACATCAGCCTATTACTTTCCCGCCCGTTACAGATTTTAAATTTGCAAGCAGGGGAAAGTCGGGTTTCCTTAATCGTTGAGCCCGTTTAACGGTTTGAAATAAAAATTTGCTAGCAGAAACTTATGCGAAGTACAGAAGAAAATGGATCTGACAAAAACGCGTAGACAACAAAATCGGTAAATGTCCGTAGGCTTACCGATTTACTTTTTTTTTTTAAAAAAGAAACTGATAATGATCAGACTATTCATCGTGACGAGTAACGCCTTTTACAACCGACTTGACAGATAAATGACACTTGGTAGACCGGTGACTGGCAGCCCAGACTGTCCGTCGTCAATGAACAAGAAAAAGAAGGTCGAATCCATTCACGTCTATAAAACAGGCCGATTGAGGACAAGCAAGAAGGCGGTGCGGCGGCAAGGTGAATTTTGGAGAGGGGAATGTAGAGAAGGGAATATACGTCAAAATTCTACATCACCTTTTTCACTTCATTTGTTTTATTTTTACCTTTAAGTGTCTGTTAGATGATATTAATCGTGAATGGCTGTATAATTAATATAAAAGCGTTCGCGTAGTATTATAAAAATAATTAATAAACTTAGGAAGTGAAAGTATATATTTAATACTGTCGATGACGATAATGACTTCATTAAATTTTCTATTAAGATAATTCCAAAGATAAATTAATAATATAAAAAAAAAGAAAGGTTTTCGTACAAGGACTGTGTAATTCTTTAAGATAAAAATATTTATACGAAAATCTTTGTTTAACCGATTTTAAAACAAATTACACAAACAGGCAAAATTTATCTTATGCAGACGAGAAAACATATTTGAGAGAAATAATTTGAAAAGTTTAACATTACCTTGATGTTTTTGATTTAAGGTATTCTATTCTTTGCATGTAAATTTATTTTTAGTTTATTCTCTAAATAAAGGAAAGAACAAAAATTAATTAAAGGGATCAATTTTAAAAGATGATAAGCGACAAAAACGAACTTGACAAAATTAATAGAGGCCTATAGAATTAATTGTACTTACAACTTAAATAAAATATCTAAGTATAAAACGATCGTTTATTTTATTATTAAGCGATTCAGCTTTGACATTCGGAAGGTTCTGAATTCGAATCCAGGTTGGACTTAGCATTTTCACACCCGTAAAATTCATCTCTGGTCATCCAAAAAAGAGCCGAGTGTCTGTAATCGGGCGTAGACCGGAAAGACCAATTATTACCGAATAATTATCTCATCGATAAACAAAATATTTTAAGCGCCTACCTAACCTAGAAAAAAAAACTGATTTACGTTAAAACTCGTTTCAGTGTAGCAGTTGAATTATTTCTTTACGGACGAGTTTTAAACTTAACTACTCGTTTTATAATTTGTGATCGGCTCTGGTGTTCCTCATGACCAACATTTGGGTCTCATTTTATTTCAAATGTTTATAAAATAACATCGAAAGGAAACCGTTATAGTTCTGACTTAAAGATATTTTAAATATGTATCTCTTTTTTGACAAGAAGTAACCGCAGAGTAATATTGTGGTAATGGTGAGATAATAAAGGAAAATAAATTAAATGTTAATAACGGTAAGTGTTTTTTCGTTTGTTTTGTTCACTAGGGGCAAATTTTTTACGATCGCTGGATCTGTTTTGTAAAGCTAGATTTGAAAAATCCTGAGATTTAACATTCCTATTTTTGTTTCGTATTTCCCGAAATTTAAAACGTCCAGCAAAGGTTCTTCTATTTTCAGTTGAACGATGTTATATAATAATTCTATTAGTTAAAGTAAAGTACTAAATATGTACAATTTTCAATCTTTAAAGGAAGAAGAATATTAATCTTCTTTTTTGGATTATGGAATGGTCTGATAGATGACGGGATTTTTATGTAATATTTTAGTGTTTCGTCTTTTAACATTCGGTTGAACAGGTTTGTTTCGTCTACATCCAGGAAAAATGGAAAATTCACCGTCGTGTTTGATGCTCGGACTTAATAATTTGTATTTAAAAAGCTTTTCCTAATTAGATTCGTTTCATCTTTCTTAAAATATATTTAAATCATCTGTTGTTCACGTTGAGTTGTAACGGCTGTATTCTTTTGTTACTTTTATTTTCGTATTATCGTTTGTAGTTCGTAATTATTTTTTTTTTATTGTTTAATTTCATGTTTTTTTTTCTACTCGATTTAATCTTCATTGTTTTCTTTCATTTCTTTTATATTATGACTATTGTTATTACAGAGTGTCCCATATAAAACGCAACCCATCAATCATTCACCCATGAAATTTCAAAAGTCAAGCTTACTCCCCTACTCGTTACTGAAATGGACTCGTCCAACATCTGAACATCGGGGCGACGCAGTAGAACACTACCGATAGTAACAACAATGCAATCATAACGTTCAATGTGCTGCAAGAGACAAGATGGTGTTTTCGCTAGATGAACGTGTTTTCATTATCGAGTCGTACTTCAGTATGAAATCAGCGGTTGCAGTGCAAGATTTGTTTCGCCATAAGTACCCGTATAAACCGGCTCCTAACAAAACATCACTATTAAGGTTAGTCGCAAAATTTAGAGAGACCGGTTCTGTTAATAACAAGGAACACAAAAGATCTGCGCCAGTGTTGAATACAGATACAGTCACTGAAATCAAAGACCGATTACTCGCCAAATAAATCGATCAGACGTTTGTCTGTTGAAATTAATTTGACTAAATCAACTATTCATCGGGCGACCAAACGATTATAATTACAACCTTATCGCATTCAAACGGTTCATCGACTTCTTGAGGCCGACAAAGAAAAACGGCTAAAATATTGTCAATGGTTCCGTCGATTTCTGCGTGAGATGAAGCATGGTTTCATATGGATGGCTACGTAAACAGCCAAAACAATAGAATTTGGAGTGCTGAAAATCCCCACGTTTATCACGAAAAACAATTACACCCGCAGAAGTCGGGCGTGTGGTGCGCGATATCGCGGAAGAAAATAATCGGTCGAATTTTTTTCGAGTTCACCGTTAATGCAGAACGATACCAGGAAATTTTATTTCAATTCATATCACTCTTGGAAGAGGAAGACAGACACTGCTGGCTACAACATGATGGTGCGACATCGCACTACGCAGGTTCAACTTCTGATTTCGTCGAGGAATTCTTTGGTAATCGTGTTATCGGTTGAGGCTTGTGGCCACCAAGATCTGCAGATTTGACTGCGGCGGATTTTTTTCTATGAGGTTACCTCAAAGAAAAAGCCTACAGCAACAAACCACGAACGATTGAAAGTCAATATTGAACAAGCTGTATTAAATATCCAGGCACAAACTTTGAAAAAAGTTGCAAGAAACGCTGTAAAAAGAATTGAAGCTTGTAATGTGAGTAATAAAGGGTAATAAAGGCTTGTAAATGTGGGTAATGGTGAGATAATAAAGGAAAATAAATTAAATGTTAATAACGGTAAGTGTTTTTTCGTTTGTTTTGTTCACTAGGGGCAAATTTTTTACGATCGCTGGATCTGTTTTGTAAAGCTAGATTTGAAAAATCCTGAGATTTAACATTCCTATTTTTGTTTCGTATTTCCCGAAATTTAAAACGTCCAGCAAAGGTTCTTCTATTTTCAGTTGAACGATGTTATATAATAATTCTATTAGTTAAAGTAAAGTACTAAATATGTACAATTTTCAATCTTTAAAGGAAGAAGAATATTAATCTTCTTTTTTGGATTATGGAATGGTCTGATAGATGACGGGATTTTTATGTAATATTTTAGTGTTTCGTCTTTTAACATTCGGTTGAACAGGTTTGTTTCGTCTACATCCAGGAAAAATGGAAAATTCACCGTCGTGTTTGATGCTCGGACTTAATAATTTGTATTTAAAAAGCTTTTCCTAATTAGATTCGTTTCATCTTTCTTAAAATATATTTAAATCATCTGTTGTTCACGTTGAGTTGTAACGGCTGTATTCTTTTGTTACTTTTATTTTCGTATTATCGTTTGTAGTTCGTAATTATTTTTTTTTTATTGTTTAATTTCATGTTTTTTTTTCTACTCGATTTAATCTTCATTGTTTTCTTTCATTTCTTTTATATTATGACTATTGTTATTACAGAGTGTCCCATATAAAACGCAACCCATCAATCATTCACCCATGAAATTTCAAAAGTCAAGCTTACTCCCCTACTCGTTACTGAAATGGACTCGTCCAACATCTGAACATCGGGGCGACGCAGTAGAACACTACCGATAGTAACAACAATGCAATCATAACGTTCAATGTGCTGCAAGAGACAAGATGGTGTTTTCGCTAGATGAACGTGTTTTCATTATCGAGTCGTACTTCAGTATGAAATCAGCGGTTGCAGTGCAAGATTTGTTTCGCCATAAGTACCCGTATAAACCGGCTCCTAACAAAACATCACTATTAAGGTTAGTCGCAAAATTTAGAGAGACCGGTTCTGTTAATAACAAGGAACACAAAAGATCTGCGCCAGTGTTGAATACAGATACAGTCACTGAAATCAAAGACCGATTACTCGCCAAATAAATCGATCAGACGTTTGTCTGTTGAAATTAATTTGACTAAATCAACTATTCATCGGGCGACCAAACGATTATAATTACAACCTTATCGCATTCAAACGGTTCATCGACTTCTTGAGGCCGACAAAGAAAAACGGCTAAAATATTGTCAATGGTTCCGTCGATTTCTGCGTGAGATGAAGCATGGTTTCATATGGATGGCTACGTAAACAGCCAAAACAATAGAATTTGGAGTGCTGAAAATCCCCACGTTTATCACGAAAAACAATTACACCCGCAGAAGTCGGGCGTGTGGTGCGCGATATCGCGGAAGAAAATAATCGGTCGAATTTTTTTCGAGTTCACCGTTAATGCAGAACGATACCAGGAAATTTTATTTCAATTCATATCACTCTTGGAAGAGGAAGACAGACACTGCTGGCTACAACATGATGGTGCGACATCGCACTACGCAGGTTCAACTTCTGATTTCGTCGAGGAATTCTTTGGTAATCGTGTTATCGGTTGAGGCTTGTGGCCACCAAGATCTGCAGATTTGACTGCGGCGGATTTTTTTCTATGAGGTTACCTCAAAGAAAAAGCCTACAGCAACAAACCACGAACGATTGAAAGTCAATATTGAACAAGCTGTATTAAATATCCAGGCACAAACTTTGAAAAAAGTTGCAAGAAACGCTGTAAAAAGAATTGAAGCTTGTATTCAAGAAGATGGCGGTCACTTCCAACATTTACTCTAAATGTAAGGTAATGGATGGTAATAATAAAAATTACATTTACATTTATACATGCCTTTTTATTTCAATACCTACCGATATAAGGTTGGGTTGCGTTTTATAAGGGACACCTGTATTTTCAGATCCAACATTGTATACTGGTGAGTGGTAGTTGTAAACAAATAAGTTAAAATAATTACATTAAAACAATCGATGACTAACGATCACCATTTTGTTAGCCTATGTAATTTCGTTACATCACCGAAGTATGTTTATTCAAAAAGATGAAGGTAAAGTAAATAAAATTAAAATCGTTAACTTCCCTATATATTTACGATTATGTAAAACAGGTTAACTTCCTAATAACTTTCCTAATCAATCCTCTCTCACGCAAGTATTTTCAATCAGCGATGTTCTATTAAGTATTTAAGCCAGTAGAATTTGTTTTAGATTAAAAACCCGGTATACAAGGCAAAGTATTCGATCGTTCTTATTAAATATAAAATAAAAATGTGATTAAATATTTGGAACCGGTGCGGGCGGTGTGATATACAGTAGCCCTCAAGTAGCTTGTGTTACGGGAGCCTTCCACTGTTATAGTTTTCGTCAAAGTTTAGAAAGCGTAAACATATAGATGGCCAGGGTGGTGGGTAGAATACTAGATCGTGGACACCGGTGTTCTTTGGTGGTTGGGTTTCAATTAACCACACATCTCAGGAATGGTCGAACTGAGAATGTACAAGACTACACTTCATTTACATTCATACATATATCATCCTCATTCATCCTCTGAAGAATTATCTAAACGGTAGTTACCAGAGGCTAAACAAGAAAAAGAAAGGGTGGTGGGTAGAAACCCACCGGGTTGGTCTACTGGTGAACGCGGCTTCCCAAATCAGCCGATTTGGAAGTCGAGAGTTCCAGCGTTCAAGTTCTAGTAAAGGCTTTTTTACGGATTTCAATACTAGATCGTGAATACCGGTGTTCTTTGGCGGTTGGGTTTCAATTAACCACATATCTCAGGAACGGTCGACCTGAGATTGTACAAGACTACACTCCATTTTCATTCATACATATCATCCCCATTCATCCTCTGAAGTAATACCTTACGGTAGTTCCGAACGCTAAATAGAAGAATAGAGGGAGGTGGGTAGAAGTAGTGCTGGCGCTGCTGATAGTGCAGTAGTAGGGATTGTGCGCCGCGAAAGACGGTCGCCGGTTTGCAAGCCATCTCCACCTCCTAGTCAAATGCTCTTTGACTCGCCGCCACATAGGTGAGCACAGGGACTGAAAGCTTATGCACTAGCATTTTGCAATTTGCACGGATTGGCCTCTGTTTCAAGCTAACTAAAATCATTGTATTTGCTATACGTTTTTTGCGGTATGGTAATATATAAAAAACAGGTTTCTTAAACTTGCTGTAGCGTATGTAATTTTTGAGTTTTATTCTAAATTATATATCGATGTTGTGATCTAGGCCTACTACTTCCTGTTGTATAGCGACTAATAACAATAAAATATTTCAATACAGTTATTTTCTTTTAAAATGTCCAAGTTAGGAGGAAAGGGTACAGTAATTTATAATCAGGCGAGGGTAATGGAATTCATTGTTTAAAATTTCTTTTTACAAAACGATGCGGGAACCGGAATATTGAGAAAAACTGAAGTCCCGAATACGGTTGTTCAAGCGACTAAAGTATCAAAATGAACGGACCAAACAATTATAGCACAAAGGATATCAAATGAAACGAGAAGACTAACGTGTTCGTTTCGCTGAGACAACGTGTAAATCGCCCCAGTAATGTGTGCAATTTAAATTCGTTTGAGGCGGATGCTTTGAGACGTTTAATAAATAAATTCTATGTAACCGAAAAATGCGTTCCTACTGTGAAGAGAATTACGCAAAAAGCCCGCGAAAGTGAAATTAATTTCAAAGGAGTGAAAGATATTTATGGAGGACATGACGTAAAATGAGATAGATGGAAAAAACAGCAGACAACTGGAAAATACTCATAGAACGACATGACATTAAAGTGCATAGAATAAAATTTCTTTTCGTATTTAACGAAGAAGGAAGACCGATTGTATACATACATGAAACCTATATTCATAGTAGTCATTCGACACCAAAATCGTGGGTAGACACAACAAACCTTCATGAGGGACTAAAAACACCAGTATTCAAGGACTCACTATTAATTACTGCTCATGCCGACTGTAATAAAGGATTCGTTAACAGTGCTTTACTTATGTAAGGGTCAAATAAGAAAGAAGATTATCACAAATCGATGGATTCTGAAAAGTACACGAAATGGTTATTTGAGAAGTATATTCCCTCCTTGCCACCTGGGTCGGTCATTGCACTGGATAACGCATCGTATCACAACGTTTTGCTAAAAAAGCAGCAAAATTCTAAAACTCTTTAAAAAACAATATGATAAAACGGTTAGCCGAACAACAAATTAACTGTTTACCTGCTATGACGAAGACTGAATTATATGATATAAAATTACACAAATAAAATCAAAAGTAATTTCTAATAGATTACATTTTTGAAAATTATGGTCACAAGTCTACGGTTGCCACTTTATCGCCCTGATTTAAATGCCATTGAAATGATTTGCAGTCAACTGAAAGAGCAAGCAGCTAAAAATACGGCTTTTAAAATGTCGGACGTTCTTGTTAGCTGAAGAAGAATTTCATAAATTGTCTGAAGCTGAGTGGAGCGATGTCTGCGAGCATACCTTGCCAACGTTGAAAAAAATACATTGAAAATGAACATTTATATGTTTTGCACATCGACAAATTTGTGATTAAATGTGAATTCAGAATCGGACATGAGGTTTTTATAATCTACCGAAGACAGCGACTTCGGAATTTGCGAGCGACAGCGATAAAGTGAGTAGAAAAAATAATTATTTAAAGTACTTCAAAATAATAATATTAAACGGGATACTAAACTAATTTTAATTAAATAGCATCGAATGTATTTTTGGTTCTAAATATTACCTATATTAAACTGACAATGTTTTCAGTCGGCCTAGTACCGTGCCAAATGTTTGCTGAATGCTAGTAGTTTTTTGTGTCACCTTACGTACCGATAGTTATTCTAAAAATTAACGAGTCACAGCTGTATTATTAAGCGATCGTTACAGCACTTTTGTAACCCTTTCTGGACTCTTCTCAGCACTTATTGTAACAGTTATTTTTAAATATTTATTTCAAATTCAACTTTCTGTACGTCGTATTAATTGTTACATTTAACTTTATTACGCATTTTCTTCTTCTTCTTATCAAAATTAACGTGCTGTGTTTCTCAACAAAAAAAACTGTTCGTTTTTATTCGAGAATAAATTCGAATTATATATTTATTTTACAACTTTTTAAAAAAAAAGTTAGGTAATGGAATGAAAATAATTAGGTTTATGGAAACGTACGTGAGATAAAATAATACACCTTCGCTTTATTACCTTTATCGATTACGAATGAGATAATAAGCTTCAGACTCATCGGCAAAGATGTAACGCTACTAATTAACTAGAAATAGTTCGTCAAATCCTACTGCCTTTTGAAATCAGCCGATCAAACTACAAATGTACATAATTTCTTTTATCTTTTGTTAGTTTCAGCGATCATAATTTAATTTAACTTTAGGAATAATTTGTTGTAGGAGTATATTAAATGCGGTTATTCTAATCGAGAGAGTCGTTTGTTTTTTAATTATTTAAATAAGTCGATGAATTTTCAGTTGAACCGTAGGAAAAAATCAATATTTTTAAGATCTGATCGATCCATTTCAGATTTATTTTCTTATTAATAAAAAAAAAAAAAAAAAAAAAAAAAACGGTTTCCTTAGTAATATTACACAAAATATGAAAAATAGGTTTTTGATTCGGGTAAATCCTGTCGAAAATTTTTATAAAATAGTATGTCGTTTAGATATTTATTAGAAAATCTTTTAATAAGATTGTTTAAAGTTTGGCAAATAGCGGGCTTATAGAATTAATTTTAATTTAAGTATAATACTACGGGATAATACGGATATAAAATAATTAGTTCTCCAAAAATTCTGCTAATTTGTAAATTTATTAATTAGTATATTAGCGAAAGAGACTCGGCGAGAGGATGTTACTTGTAAAATCCGTAGCTTTTTCACGTTACAACAGTATTTGTGGCGCCAGGCGGCACCGGCTCACTGTGCCTGTGGTCCATCCAGTCTTCCGTTAGATAAAACCGGTTCCCCTTCGCTCGTACCCGTCAAATCGCTTACCCTTCGCTTCATCAATCTTACGCGTTAATGAAAATGGCGCTTTCTCACCTTCTCGACTGCCACTGCTTGCGAATAACCGCAGCCACCTGTATCCGTATCTTACCGGTAGACGATTTTATCGTACGCTATCTTTGTGTTATCGTCTTTCTTTTTTGTTACGCAAAAAACTTGTATCTTTTGGTCTTTTCTTTTGACGTGAACATTTTACAAATTAATTTAACGGTAAGATAATTAGTGAATTAGGAATTCCGAAATTGATGTTAGAACTGTAAAATAAAATTTAAATAAAGATTATTAATCTGTAATTTTTAAGCAGAAAAGAAACTACCGTTTCATAGAACATCGTTAAGATTAGTAAAGCGATAGATGAGAGTTGTTGGTTGTGCTATTAAAAAAATTAATATTAAACATTTTACAGATTTTTCTTTTTAAAAGGTTTTAAAACATCGATTATATAAAATGTTTTTATAGTCTATCTATTTTGGAGAGTTTTACGTTTAAGTAAATAAATATTTTATTTTAAACCGAAAATGTACCGGATTCTTTACGTTCTGGAAACGATAACGTCAGGTACGAGTAAGTACGCTATTCCACCGATATAAAAAGAAGTTGTCTCGGCATTTACATCTTTTTTTTTAACCTCCGGAACCACCGTTAGGTATTACTTGAGAGGAAGAGATGAATGGCAATTTTTGTAGCGTGTGAAAATTCCATGCCTTACCGGGATTCGAACCCGGGACCTCCGGATGAAAGATCGAGACGCTACCACTCGCCTCACTGAGATCGGATATTTCAGATTATATACATGAAATAATATTAAAGTAAATGCACGAAGATATTAGATATATAAAGAACAATTCACAGTTTGCAAGGCGTTGATGAAAATTATTTGAACAGATATTTATGTACATGTTAATTGGAGGAGCAGAAAATTTAGGTTTTTAAAATTATTTCTTTAATTAGTATTATTGTACCACGAGTACGTGATACTTATGGACGTCAAACAATGACAGCCCATTTTTGTATCTCGTAAACTTTTAATTTGGATAAATTAGTTATTTTATTTAAAAAAATCTTAAATAAAAAATATTGAATACTTAAAAAAACTTTAAACATAAAATATTAATTTGCTTTTATATTTATTCGTAAAGAGTACGTAGCAGTCTGTTCAAATAGTAACGATAAGTAACCTTCCGCCACGGCGCGACGAGATGAGGACCATATGTATGACATGTAAACGAGATGTAGTCTTTACACACTCAGGCCGACCGTTCCTGAAATATGTGGTTAATTGAACCCCGATCACCAAAGTACACCGATATCCATTGTCTGGTATTCAGGCTTTTATATATGAAGTATTAAATAAAAAAATAAAAAAATGAAAAAAAGCATTTTATCAATATCAAACAACAAGAAATGCACTGCTGTGCATTCTGGGTTATGATTATTCAGGATTAATGACGATGAGAATGTGGAACTCGAAGAGCTAAACGCATCCTTAATTAGATGTGGTGGAAGAATTTCTGCCGATCAGGAGACTCTTGTTCCCTGACTGATGTCTGTATAATAAGTCTAGCGACTGAAGTGCCTATCGAGTTAAGCCCCTATTTTCCTACTCTGTTACAAATTACAAATAAAAACATTTTAACATTTTCTTCAAATTATAACGTTTAAAAGCACTTGATCGGTCAGTATATATCAAAGTGACATCGAGAAACTATTACCTGATGCTTAGGAACGTGAAACATTTCATTGTTACGAAAATTACCGAATGTTTAAATTTCTTATAGTAATCGAGAGACGATAATAATTTTTTTCGACCGTTATACATAAAGAAAAAAATTTTAACAAATTCTTCTCAAAATAATCTCTTTTTACTGTTTCCAAGTCCACCCAGAGCTCAGAGTCGGGAAGGGGGAAGAATCAAATATCTTAAACGGAAAGGATAGGATATTGGCAGATCTTTTTAAAATGCGTTGAAAAACGGAAAATATTAACGTAAACATCAGGTTTCAACAACCTTAACCGGAATGGCGTCTATTTAATTTTTTTCGCAGTCAGTTTCAAAAGCGGTGTATAATCTCTTAAATAATTCTTCGACAGTGAAGCGCTAAAAATATATATTTTTTCTTCAGTCATTTGACTGGTTTGATTCAGCTCTACAAGATTCCCTATCTAGTGCTAGTCGTTTGATATCGATATACTCCCTTTATCCTACATCCCTAACAATTTGTATTATATACTCCAAACGTTGTCTGCCTGCAAAATTTTTCCCTTCTACCTGTCCTTCCAATATTAAAGCGACTATTCCAGGATGCCTTAATATGTGGCCTATAAGTCTGTCTCTTCTTTTAACTATATTTTTCCAAATGCTTCTTTCTTTATCTATTTGAGCAACACCTCTTCATTTGTTACTTTATCTACCCGTCTAATTTTTAACATTCTCCTATAGTACCGCATTTCAAAAGCTTCTAATCTTTTCTTCTCAGGTACTCCGATCGTCCAAGTTTCACTTCAATATAAAGCTACGCTCCAAACATTCACTTTCAAAAATGTTTTCCTGACTTTTAAATTAATTTTTGATGTAAACAAATTATATTTCTGACTGAAGGTTCGTTTCGCTTGTGCTATTCGGCATTTTATATCGCTCCTGCTTCGTCTATCTTTGGTAAATCTACTTTCCAAATAAGAAAATTCTTCTACCTCCGTAATCTTTTCTCTTCCTATTTTTACATTCAGTGGTCCACCTTCGTTATTTCTACTACATTTCATTACTTTCGTTTTGTTCTTGTTTAGTTTCATGCGGTAGTTCTATGTAAAGATTAAAAAGTAACGGGGATAGGGAACAACCTTGTCGGACTCCCTTTCTTTTTACGGCTTCTTTCTTATGTTCTTAAATTATTACTGTTGCATTTTGGTTCCTGTAAATGTTAGCAATTGTTCTTCTATCTCTGTGTTTGAACCCTAATTTTTTTTAAATGCTGAACATTTTATCCCAATCTACGTTATGGAATTCCTTTTCTAGGTCTATAAATGCCAAGTATGTTGGTTTGTTTTTCTTTAATCTTCCTTCTACTATTAATCTGAGCGCTAAAATTGATTTCCTTGTCTCTATACTTTTCCTGAAACCAAATTGCTCTTCTCCTAACACTTCTTCCACTCTCCTCTGAATTCTTCTGTACAGAATTCTAGTTAAGATTTTTGATGCATGGCTAGTTAAGCTAATTGTTATGTATTCTTCACATTTATCTGCTCCTGCCTTCTTTGGTATCATGACTATAACACACTTTTTGAAGTCTGACGGAACTTCCCCTTTTTCATAAATATTACACACCAGTTTGTATAATCTATCAATCGCTTCCTCACCTGCACTGCGCAGTAATTCTACAGGTATTCCGTCTATTCCAGGAGCCTTTCTGCCATTCATATCTTTTAATGCTGTCTAAAATTCAGATTTCAGTATTGTTAATCCCATTTCATCCTCTTCGACTTCCTCTTCTTCCTCAATAACACAATTCATTTCTCCCTGTTTATAGTATTTCTTAATTGTCGATAGTTCCTTTTACTTTCTTCATCACTAGTATTTCTATATTTTCTACGATCAACCATGAGCTATAATATATCGTCTGAAATCAAATGTTTTCAACCGGTTCCCTTTGTTCCGCCTAAGTTCGCTTCTGCTGATTTAAGAATTTCCTTTTTAACATTCTCCCAATCTTCTTCTACATTTCTATCTTATCTTTTTTACTCAGACCTCTTGCGATGTCCTCCTAAAAAATCTTCCTTACCTCCTTTTCCTCAAGATTCTCTAGATTCCACCTATTCATCTGACACCTTTTCTTCAGGTTTTTATACCCCAATCTACATTTCATTAACACTAAATTATGGTCGTTCCTACCTGGTAAGAGACCGCTATGTTGGAGTGCACTATGTAGGCATCTTTTGAAATCAGCTAAGAAGAAATATTACATAACCGCTATTTTGGATATGGTTGTTGAACCCGATGTGATTTTCGAAAAAGTTTTTTTCAATGTCCTTTAAATGATACGTCACTGTCCTGCACTTTTCTTTTAAAATGTACGAGTTGCCTACATGCGTCTTTGAGAGTGCGGCGACCTTAGCGAAGATTAAATACGAGGTTAAATTGTTATGTTACGCAGATGAAAAGTTATTTTTTAAGGGCTGTCATATTTTATGAACGTACGTAAAATACGATAACATTTAAAAAAAATACGTATTTGTATTACGTCACCATTATTTTTGTTATAGATATCATTTTCTTGACTTAAAAATTTTAACTCTTATTTTAATTAATTTAAATGCGGTTAGATATTCACAAATTTATATTTAACCTTATTAAATTTATTTATTTGTTTTTTACGTTCTAAGATAACTGAAAACAGTACGAATCGATTTTAATAAAACTCCTACATATTATACAAATCGCTATTTTAAGCGAGATGTCCTTTTTAGCTTCGGTCGCTCAGGATAGAAAAAAATCCCTAACTTGTATCATCCACCTTTAAAGATGGACTTGCGATAACGCGTTTTATAAAGTAAGCCGTTAAAATTATTTTATACGTTAGAGATGAAAATCGATTATTTCATGCAACATAATAACAAACACCGTTTTTCTATTCGATACAGGAATTTTATTATTCAAGGCGATTCACATCGTTTAAAAAATCGTTATTTTACGCTAATTATGAATAAGGGAATCGATAATACTTTCGTAAACGACCTTTTTTCATCGGTAAGTAACGACTAAATTATGACGCAGACAATTTCTACGATTAAAAGTTACCGCTACTTATGATTTATCTAATGTGGCGGACGTACTGAAAATTTGATTTTCTTGTGACCGCGGTAGATGCGGTTTTGTTGTAGATTTGGTTAGAACGCTTCCTGAAACCGCAGCTAAACCTAACCTCGTCTCGCAACGGTCAGGTAAAACCTCACTAAAAGGAAAGACAGGCCTAATCGGAATTAAATTATCTACAGGAACTCCCTCTACGGGGGGAAATTCCTAATTCAATTTTAAGTCCTTCTAACAGAGGCGTTCAGCTTCTAACAACAGCTCTGATTTCTTGCCTTTTCTCAGCTTGTCTTATTTCCTTCTTCTGTTTTTTCAATTTACTTTGTTATTTTTTTTTTCTAATTTCTTTAACGGATCTTAAAATTAAATAAGTTATTAAATTGTTTTCAAAATATAAATCCAGTCTTAAAGAAAAAAAAAACAAATTAATTATAAATAACTTTTTAATAATTTTTTTTTTCTTAGATATAGAAAATTTTATAATAATTAATTAGGGAAAATTACATTTATTAATAATAATTTCAAAATGCATTTAAAACCGCGTAAATTAAAATCTCGTCAAAATTTTTGCTACATTTAAGTAGACAAAATTATGATTCTTTTAGTAGAGTTTTCCTTTTTTGAACTGTTTTCACGATTGAACATTTATGAAGATAATTTTCTTGCAGCAAAATTCATTCTGTCTGTCGTTCGTCGAAGGCCAATTTGTGTCGCTATTTAAAGAGAAATGGGGTAACGTATAGTCCGTTTGAGTACTTTATTAAACAGCGAGAGCTGATAATAGGAACGAAGGTCATTTAAAAACCGTAGATGCATTTTTGTAGTTGTTTTTATAGTATATATAATTTTATATCGCTCATCGATAGTCATTTACGTTATGATTGTATGTATGCATATACATATATATATTAAAGTGTCTGCAGAATTATTAAAATCTGTAGTCGACAAAGATAATTAGCATTGTAATAATCGAATTAATTTACATTGCCGGTTAGGTCTACGGTATAAAAAAATGCGGAAAATTATTTCTTATAATTTTTGCTGTTTTGAAATGTAATTATTTACGATAGGAATCAATTTTTTTTTGCATGTGACAGAATTTGTAATTTTTTTAAACATTTTTCTTTACAACTTGTGAACAAGTAAAGCGTACGTTGATGTAAAAGTTAAAGTTATTTATTTAATAGGCTTAAGTTTATTTCTATATTATAATTGACAATTAGTAATGGCGGTAAGGCGGTAGGTATGATATTACTCGTACGTTGTACGGGGGATGATTTGTTGTACTATTTTGTATTGACAGTGAGCGGTATTCTTTTGAAATTTAATTACAAACACAAATTTTTTGTAGGAGTTTCATTTAAAGGACTCAAAATAAACACTGAAATTAAATTACTTAAATAGCTAAAAACTTACCGAAAACCGATAACCGGATCGAAATCCCTTTAAACATATAAAAAGACTATGAGAAAGGTTTCTTCTTTCTCCGTTGAGACTAAAAATACAGGACCTTCAGCTTAAGAATTTAGATAAAGTGTATTTCGTCCAACTATAATTTTTCTTTCTATTTAATTTTTTTTTGTATTCTATTAATGAATATTATATTAATAATATTTCCGTTATTTTGGCTGATTTTTTATTTCCACTACCTCTTTGTAGAAGCAGTACGATACATTTTTTGAAATTTTACTCGCATCCGTCATGATTTTGTTTAGCGATGCAGACGTAACAGAACGCTATAATATTATATTTATTTAGTTTTTCTTGCGTTTGTAATTTTTGTGAAATTATCTTTAAAAATTGAGATTGAATAAGGAACGTAATAAAAACGATTTTAATGTTTCTTTAAGAATAAAATAAAATTATGCGGTCATTGGATTTATAATTAAGCTATTTTTTACCGTTTCATGATTTTTAAAAAAATGTCGGCTTGGCAGTGAAAGCAGTTTAAAATTTTATAAAAAAAGTTTTTATAATTTTTTTCAAACAATTTTATCTAAATGTGTGAGAAATTATTTATAAAAATATTTGGCAAATTTTTGGTTTAATGTTTTTTCAAAGTCGAAGAGATTAATTTCGATTTATTTAATAAAACAGGAAAGAATTGTTTAATGAAAGAATTCCTCTCAAAAAATCGTTTACGTATCGATATACTAGTAGAATCGATATATACAGAGCGGCCGGGAAGGCCCTGTACCCCTAAAGTTAACGTAAAATACGAGTCAGAATATGTGTTTAGAATAAACGGTATTTTTGTTGGAGTCGGTCGGCAACAGTGTTTTACAACGTCATATGTTCTGAATAAAAGACAGTCGTGCTAAAATGGCTGATACGAGTAGTTATAGCGTCGAGGAGCGGTTAGCGATAAGTATATGGGTTCATGAACGACAACATACGACTCAAACGATGAAGCTAATTACTGATACGTTTCGGCAACGCTTTAATAAGCCGCCGCCACGAAAAGTAACAACGTCGGCTCGGAAAAAATGTACGTTTGAATTAGGCAATGTTAAAGACAGACCGTGATGTGGACGGAAGTTAACGCGGTTAGAAACAAGTTCCGTTGAACAATCCCCGATGAAATCGATTCGTAAACGATCAGCTGAACTTCGTTATACAGCGGACGACAACGTTTGACGGTATGAAAAAGGACTTGAAAGTTAGGCTATTTCGTCCGATTTTCATCGATGAACTGTCAGATGCAGACGTGGAGGAACGTCGCGCTGCATGTTGCTGGACTTTACTAGAAAAATTGCTCGCAGCAGTGCCCCGTGGAAAGGTGCTCTTTACTGACGAACGTGCAATCTCTCGTAATTACGTGCCAGAAACGTGTTACTTTGGGGCGAAAGAAAATCCTTATTACGTGACAGAGTCGGAAAGAAACCACCGCACGTTGTGATACGGGCTGGAATGACAGCTCCTCATTTGTTTGGTCCTTATTTTTTTGAACGGGGCCGGTGGATGCACAAACTTATTTAGAGATATTGGAAGCACGGTTAATACACAGTTTCAAGAGAGGGATCTTGCGGAACAAGTAAGGTTCCAACATGATGGAGCACCTGCACGTTTTGCTAAAAATCTGTCTGCGTATTTCTGAATGAAAAATTTCTAGGATGTTGGATCGGCCGCGGGACTCCGACGACACCAGCTCTGTTATCTTGGCCACCACGAAGGCCTGAACTCACCACAACAGACGATTCATTATGGTGAATTATCAAGGCACACGTATCTGCATGCCGCTACACCACAAATGAAGAATTGCGTGAAGCTATGAGGGACGCCTTCCGTAATGTAACACCAGAAATGCTCCGTCGCACGTCACAGAGGACGTGGCGACGTATAGAATTGTGTGTGTAACATGGCCAACACACAGACCTACTGAACCATTAAAATTAGTATTGTGTATCAAGTGAGTAAATAAAATAATTCATTATTATATCGCATTTTTCATTTATAACTCATTACAAATATTTAGTTCTAACTTTAGGGGGTACGGGGACTTTCCGGACACTGTGTACTTGTAGAAATTAATAGTGATACTGGTTACTGAAATTTCAATGTTAGGAATTTTAATTTTAGAAACAGAATCCTGTACGAGGGAATGAAATATAATGAAACGAAGGGGAGATTTATGGTTTCTTTTGAGCAGAATGAATAAATAACTCTATTACAAAAGTATTTCTTTTAGTTTTTATCTTTATTAAATAAAAGATTCATTGAATGTTTTAAAAATCACACTTACCTATAAATCCTGAATTCGAAGTAGAGACTTTTAAGGTTAAAATATTTTTTTTTCTGTTTAGCATCCGGAGCTACGGTGAGGTATTACTTCAAAGGATGACTGAGAATGATATGTATGAATATGAATGAAGTATAGTCTTGTACATTCTCAGTTCGACTGTTCCTGAGATGTGTGATTAATTGAAACCCAATCACTAAAGAACACCGGTATCCACGATCTAGTATTCAAATCCGTATAAAAGTAACTACCTTTCCTACGAAATCAGCTGATTTGCGATGACGAGTTAACTACTAGAACAACTCGGTGGGCTAAGGTTCAAATAAAGGCAGTTACTTTTATCCAGATTTAAATACTAGATCGTGGATACCGTTGTTCTTTGGTGGTTGGGTTTCAATTAACCACACATCTAAGGAACGGTCGATCTGAGACCGTACAAGACTACACTTCCTTCATTTAAATTCATACATATCATCCTCATTCATCCTCTGAAGTAATACCTAACGGTGGTTCTGAAGGCTAAATAGAAACAAAAAGAGAGGCCTATAAACCTGTGATTTTTAAAATAACACAAATGTGTGTGTGTGTGCGCGCGCGCGCGCGTATGTGTGTGTGTATATATATATATATAATAAAATCACACACACACCCACACCCACACGCCCCCCACACCCACAGACAAAGAGAGAGAGAGTGAATGAGAGAGAGAGATATAGAGCGAGCGAGAGAGAGAGTGATGAAGTAGGATACATGTCGAGTAATTAACTCGAACTACGTATTTGAAGGAGGAAAAAGGCATTAATAAATTACATGTAAGTGTTTAAAGAATTAAGATTTTTATTATTCAGTTAAATAATTATGCTTTTATTGATATGTTGCGTAGAAATTTTACTGTAAATAACATATGTAAGATTCGACAGGTGGCACGACTATTTTTATGATTCGTTGATCAATTAAGTCATAAAACAAAGCTCAGAAGCTAAAAATGCTAAAATTGCATTCTTCTTTGAATAAACCTTCATGGTTAATACAAACAATTAAACGTCAGTTTATCTCTAGCTGCTGCATGAAAGGATGACATTCTATTTTTAATCCGAAGGAAGTCGAAATACATTTTCAGGTACGTAAATTAAATAAGATTTACCTGCAATTTCTATAATTAATATATTACAGGTAATATTTTCATACAACAGTTAGAAAAAAAACCTTCTACTTTTACGATGTATCGTATTTTTAAACTTTAAAAAGCCAAAGTAGGCAGAATTATAAGTAATGTAAACAAACTGAAGTATTCACTGTTTTTTAGAATACAGTTCTTGAAAGGGTTGTAAAAAAAGATGGCTGGAACACGCATAAGCACAAATTTCTAAACGTTGTTTTATAAAAGGAGGGTTGGGAAAAACGAAAAAACTGACAGCAATAAAAAACTGATTTAAAAAAAAACTACAACATTTATAATTGTAAAATAATTTGATACACCGACTACTGCGGAAGGAAAGGTGTAACGCTTTAACAATTGCATAATAACAGTACAACTTTCCGCTGCTGCTCAGAAACAAAGATGCTGAAGTAATTTGCATACGGAAACTTAAATTATTGTATACGTCTCTCGTATTTATAAGAAATATTGGTTCTTACGTATTAACGCCACCGCAGCTACAGCTTCATTTAAAAACAAAGTAGTCAATCGGATTTCAATGGAAAATGGGCCGATATAGAGTTTAACATAGATTCAAAACAGTCTTTTTATTAATTTTAATATAATTTAACCAAAGTTAACCTACGCTCGCTTCGCTCGCTAACCTTGACTAATTAACACCGTAATTTTTTGAGTATCTATTTAATAAATTCAGTAATTATTGTTATTTAAATAATAAATAAGCGAAATAATAGCGAGTGAAGCGAGCGTAGGTTAAGTTTGGTTAAATTATATTTATAAAATAAATAAATATAAATAACCATTTCTCAAAATTAATAAAGAGACTCGATAAAATAAATACTCATTTTTAAATAAAGCTGTAGCTGCGGTGGCGTTAATACGTAAGTACCGAAATATTTAATTTTTTCGGTACTTTCTCTTTTATATGCCATCCACTACAATTTCAACTAACTTCATCTATCCTTTTTTTTACAGTTTCATCTAGTATCAAACGCATGATATACGGTCGAGAAAACTATCGCGCGGACACACAGCATTACAAGGATCGCTGAAGGATAAAAACCCGGTCGATTAAGCTATCAGAACAGAAACGCTATACTCAACTCTACCATCACTGGCAACATAAATTTTACTCCCGAGATTACTTGCAGCAGCTTTTTTCTTCCTAAATCCTTCATTAATATATTTTTCCTGTTTAGCCACCGGGAATCGACGTCAGATATTACTTCACAGGATGAATGAGGTTATGTATGAGTGTAGTCTGGTCGTGTACAGCCTCAGTTCAACCATTCCTGAGATGTGTGGTTAATTGAAACCCAACCACCAAAGAACACCGGCATCCGCGATCTAGTATTCAAATCCGTATAAAAGTACGCAGTGGGAATACGCGTTCACCGCTAGACGAACCCGTTGCATTATCCTTCATTAATTTAACCGAAGGTAACCTAAATACATAAACTAAACTTCTAAATGACTAAGTGGCAACTTGAATATATTTTTCACACTACCAGGATCGGTTTTTTACACAGACGTCTCAAGGTCGGTCAGAATTCAGTCTCATTTCGCGATTTGATTATAATAACAATAATTTTAAAAAATCCTTTCTCTGTGGCAAAATTATTAACGCCAGTCACAAGAGGAATAAAATTCGTAATTTAATGAGACCGACAAGCCCAAAACTAAGGAGAGGAATCGACTGAACCATCTGCACAGAGAACAGAAAAAGATGTACGATCAGAATTAAGTAATAATAAAATCCAAGATAAGGAAAAATATATAAAAATATTGTAGTGTAATTCCGTATTACACAAAATCTAGCAAAAAAAAAAAAAAAAAATTGCGTAGAACGCGTAAAGAAGAAGAAAACAAATAAGAAACGAATTGAATGGGGATAGCTTATAATAGTATATTTTCAAATATCATTTTATCCGAGATGAAGATTATTTTAAATTATTACATAAGGTTTTTTCTCAGCTAAACCAAAGAAACACTATATTATTATTTTTAAACCAAAAAAATTCTCGATCAAAATAAGTTTTAGTAAAAAATATCTCAAAAATAAAAAACTTATTTGACAAAAGCCTCCCGAATCGGACACCGGAAACCTGGTAGTTATTATTAAGGTTGTACTTTTAGAAAATTTTCTACGTTTCAGGAGTGTAGAGAGTTTATTTAGGTTAAAAAAAATTACTTAAGTTTGTTTTCATTTATATTTGGAGACGAATTTTAGTACTGAAATTAAATCTTATAGATTAATAAGTTCTATTTTATAATTATTTGTCCTTTTGGAATAAAGGGTTGTAAAAGATAGAGGATAAAGGATTATAAAATAGGACGGTGCGATATCGCTTGTCTTTTTTCTTCACGGTTGTAAAACAAATTAAGAATTTCCAGCTAATAGGAGAAGTAATGTTACCGATAAATTTATTAGTGTGTAAACAAAATGCATTGCGACAGTATCAAAACAACGATAAAGAACAACAGCTGCAATCAACCGCAATTTGTTTGCGAAACAAAGACGCGCCAAACAAAAAGCTAAGATTTGCGATGAATATGAAATTATTTAGTTCAACTAAATACGAAAAATATCATTTTTTATAGATCATAGTGATATTTTTTTGTATATATTTCATTAATTATATAAAAATTATTATTGCAGTAGTATTTTTGCTTAGAGAAACTCAGGTTAACGTTGTTTACATATATTCATAACAAACTAGAAGTGTGTGAAACGGCTAAATAAACATATGACGCCGGCTGCAGGTATGTTTATGCGAGAATACTGCACGAGGGGTAGATGATTTTTCCCTTCTGTTATCAATGCGCAGCTGTCAAGTGCAATTTTTCATTTAATTATAACATTCTTTGAAATGTTTACTCGTAAAAAGCCTCGCCCTCAAAAGTCTGAGTATTTTAATCCTCTTTAGGGGTTAGAAAATTTAATTGACAGGCGTTGACAAAAAGAATTCTGTCATTATATGAATTTAGTTTACTTAAAGGTTTATAAAAATTCACACATAAAGTTAAAAAAACCCGAAAAACTTACATTTTTATTATGAATTATAAAAAAATAAGTGGCGTGAGGGTGGAATAATTAATTATAAATATTATTTTCGTAGATAAGCAGAACTGTTATTTCAAACAAAAAAAATCTTATAAATAAATGCGAAAATTTGTCTATTTGCATATTTGCTATAGCATCACGCGAGAACTAACCGGCCGATCGCTTTCAATTTTTTAGGATGTATTAGTGTCACCCTAGGATAGGTTTTAAGCCTTAAAACGAGATCCTAGCCCTGTTGACGGTGAAGTTGTGAATTAAAGATTCATTAAAGAAACGTAAAGTAATTCTTTTACTCCGTTATATTTCTGTCACCATGGCAACAGAAATGTAATGAAGTAAAACGATTAATTTTTGTTACTTTAATGAATACCTGTAAAATATTTAATATACACACCAATTATAATTACTACGATTTTGTCGTTTGTAATTTAGTTATATTTCAAGTATTTATAAAGTCTGTACGTTTCCTTCTTCGTCGTTTTCTCTTCTCTTATATTTTTTTGTTTGTGTACATAACGTCCTATTTCATTATTCATTTTCCTTCTTCTTCCTGCTATTTAGTTTTTTCAGTATGTCCTATGAGAAAAAAATCGAATCTAGGACGATCATCAAGTGCCACTAAGCACAGCCGGGTTTCACGAGAACAATAAAACAAAGAGGAAAGAGATCAGCGCCCGGAGGTTGAACGAGTGTA
>NC_134457.1:4129174-4271674 GCF_047948215.1 Lycorma delicatula | reverse complement strand
GAAAAATATAGTTAAAAGAAGAGACAGGCTTATAGGCCACATACTAAGGCATCCTGGAATAGTCGCTTTAATTTTGGAAGGACAGGTAGAAGGGAAAAATTGTGTAGGCAGGCCACGTTTGGAATATGTAAAACAAATTGTTAGGGATGTAGGATGTAGAGGGTATACTGAAATGAAACGACTAGCACTAGGTAGGGAATCTTGGAGAGCTGCATCAAACCAGTCAAATGACTGAAGACAAAAAAAAAAAAAAATTAATTAATTCTGTATTTTACGATTCTGCTCTGATAAAGATTTTACCGCGATTACTTTGATCGAGCTACACAAACGCCGGGGTAGTACCTTTTTTATTTGTAGCGTAGCATTTCAAAATAACTATTTTTATGTACCCGTAAAAATAATGTTTATTTGTTAGAGAAATATCGAAGTAAGTAAAGCGACACTACAAACTCTACTGCTAAGCAAGGGTGTTAACATAAAAAAAAAATTAAAAACACATTTAAATTGAATATTCAAATATTACGTTTTAAGTTTTAAAATATTTCGCTTTTTGACAGGAAAAAAGTTGTAACGGAACCGCTACAGAATCTCCTCTACAAAAGAAAAAGAAACGACTATCAAAATCGATCTAGACGTTTAAGAATAAGAGTTGAATACTACAAAAAAATGTTAACGATCAAAAGTGAATTGTTAATTTTTGAAGAGTTAAAAAAAAAAAAATGATTATTCAATTATTTTAAATGATATTACTTTTAACTTTTTAGTTAGATTTGTTTAGCCGGTTTTATTTTTAGCAAAAAATTAATTTATTCAAAATAAAAATATTACTTTTAGATTATAGCGATTTTAGATGGAATCTTAGTAATAAAAAACAAAAAATAAAATACAGGTAACTGTATATGTAGACGGTATAAAATTCTTAGAGTAAGATCACTATTATTGTAAGATGTAACTTAGAAATATGAATAAAAAGAAAAAAAGAAAGAAAACAAAACAAACCGATAGAAATTCTGTCATTTGGAATTAATTAATGACGTTTCGTAGAAAGGTGGCAGGAGCGTTATGTTATCTACAACACGAAGTTCGTCGCTGGACCTACTAGATAAACTATACGAACCTTAGACGCCAGGCGCCTGTACGATCTCTCGCGACATTTTTTTACTTTTTAATAAAAATAAAATAAAAAGTATCTTATTCTAACGAACCTGAACTCTGTTGTCGAAGAAGAACGGAATGTCTTTAGTTTTAGTACCTCGGTACCGACTATACTATAGTAGTTTTAGACAATGACGTAATTAATTAGTGTCCCTTACAGTTAATCTAGTAACCCGCCATTTAAAAAAAAAAACTGGTTTTAAAACAAAATCAGATTAGTTTATAATTCTGAAAAACAAATTAGACTACTAATATTATATATATATATATATATATATATATATATATATATATATATATATATATATATATATATAGGTCTATACATCCTATCAAACTAAAACAATATTATTTAAACAAAAACGTATTTATAGTGATTTGGATGAATTTTCTTTTACAGGTTTTCATTTGTTTTTTAATTTTAGAAATCTTTTCAATAATCAGTGATTTTGTGTATTTTTATAAATTAAAATTTTAGAGCGCTGAAATAAAATAATCTAGAATTATTTCTTATTTTGTTAAAATTTAATAAGGAAATATCATCATCTTCCTTGAGGCAGGTTCCTCGCATCGTTATTTCGTCTACTTTCCGCTAACTTTTGTTTTCATGATGGATCCTCTTTCTTTTTATCTCATTTTTAATCGTTTTTGGCTTTTCTTTTTATTTGTCCCTTTTACTGAAATTTCTAGCGCTGTTTTATTCTGTTCTTCTCTCGTGATATTTCCTAACCGATTTCGTTCTGATTGTCCTTCTACCGTGGTTCGTTCTTTTTATTACTTAATTTTTTATTCCGGCTGTCAGTTTAATCTTTTCCGACCTCCTCCACCACATCGTTCTAGTTTTCTTTATTTCTTAGCGTTCATGGTTTTCTCATTCACATAAAAACGCGCTTCAAACACTTAGCAAGACCCTTCGTTAACTTTAAATAAATAAAAACTGTTTCTTTCTGCTAAACGTTTTCTTAATTCTTTGTGTTATAAATGTTATTTAATTTTCATTTTTTAAATAATCTGTTACGATTGCGTATCAGACACCTTTACTGTTTTACTTGTTCAATTCTTTATTCTTTCGCGTATATATTATCGGCTTATATTTTATCATCTTCGTTAATTTTAATTAACGACAAAATAAAAACAAAAACATTAATAAAAATAAATAATTAAAAAATTAAAGAAAAAATCTGTATAAGACTTCTGGACGATATTTTAAATTAAAAGTTACATGGAAAAAAAACATTAAAAAACGTTATACTCTAACAACATTTGGATTTCTGGTATATATCCACGGTCATAGAGAAAAGCGATTATAGCTCCTTTTCTAAGAAAAATCATATGGACGCAGACAGCTATCGTCCCATCTCGCTTACATATGCATTAGGAAAAATTTTACAGCGTATGATAAATTATCGACTCATGTTGGTTCTTGAAAAAGAATGAATTTCACCCCGTCAGACGGATTATCGAAAGTTTCATTCTATCACAAGCTAGATGATTGATGATGAAAATGCAATATTAAACAGTTTCTTGACTGATAAACACTTCGTTGCCGTCTTCTTTGATTTAGAAAAAGCTTTCGATATGACTTGGAGTTAAAACAGTTATATCGTAAAACAGTTACAAGATTGGGGAATAAGACTTCCAAGTATCGATAAAAATTGTCGGGAGGAAAGACTCTTTTTCGTTTGAATTTTGAACCAGTATTCGTCGCTCAGGAAGTTGAAAAATGGTATACCTCAAGGATCACCGCTTTGGGGAACCTTGTTCACAATCCCAGTAAAAAAACTTATTATCGGTATACCATCTGACAGTGGAAGTTTATATGTGGATGACCTTGCGATTTTCTACGCCAGCAGTCAAACTACAACGGTTAAATACAAGCTACAGATGGTTATTAGAAGGTTGTCGAAGTAGCAAACAGTAGAATGGTTTCCGGTTCTCAACTGAGAAAACATGTGTGGATTGTGCATTTCAGTCATCAGGGCTAGGAACGGTTTGGGGGGAGGGGGTGGCGACCGGAATCGGGACAAGGTGGGCGTCTTTCCCTATATGCATTTCAGTACATCAGGGATATGAACGGAGAGAGGGTGGCGACCGGAAGCGTTACAAGGCGGGTGCCTTCCTCTTCGGGGCTGGAATGTGCATTTAAATAGGAAAAGTTCGGCTTACAGAAGCCCAGTTTTGACAGTGGATAATAGTATTATTGAATTTAAAGAAACAGTTTGTCTCTTAGTTCTCACTTTGAACCGATATCTTTCATGGAGGTCACCCATAAAGGAACTAGTAAAAGAGTGTCAGAAAGCCGTAACTGATATCAAGTTAAACTTGAAAAGTGTAAAGAAGAATTGTTGAAACCATACAAAACACCGGTCCAATCTATAGTAGATTACGGATTGATAATTACCGGTCTGCCAAAAAGTCTCACCTAAAGAAACTAGACGCGATCCATAATATAGGAATCAGGTTTGCTACAGGAGCCTTCCGCACAAGCCTCATTGACAGTATTTTGTCAGAAGCCGGAGTTATACCGCTAAATTAAAAAATAAAAATCGTATTATTAAGATACGGAGCTCGTTTCTTGGCTTTCTCAAGACATATAAACTTCGTTTCCTTTTATAAACGTAGTTTGCCTGAGCGATATCGGTAAAGATCCAACTTTTCCGGACCTGTTGGAATAGAAGATAGGAAATCTAATATAAAAGCATTATATTCAAAATGCTTTTCGACGATTGATGTCGGAATATAAAAATTATACCCGTATATTGACCGATGGGTCGAAAACCGAGATCGGCGTCGGAAGCGCTACAATCGTCACTCCCGATTATCCGCGAGCGGTTTAACCGCGATACTTCTCGGAAAAAATAAAGTTTTAAGTAAAAATATTAAAGTCTTTTCATCGTTATGCGATAGCTTTTACTCCTCCATTCGTTTGCTCGGATGCGTGCTTGTTTTGAATATGACAGTTCATTGTCGATATGACAGCTCTATAGTTCACTGTGCGATATTATTATGCTACGCAAATTACGAAATTCTATTAAAAGAAAGTGTTTTCAGTCGATAAAACAATAACCGATATAAAAAATGAAAAAAAAAAATCTGAAAAAGTAAAACGTACAATGTATTAATTTCGTTTTTAATGTCTTGCATTTCTTTTTTCGTTAGCTACTGTAGTTTTAATAAGAGTTTGTTAATGCATTACGTAGTACATACACTATTATATGTAAAATCTATTTACGTACAGTATTAGTGTTAATGAAAATTCGTTATATTTATGTTAATACGTATTTTGTATAAACGTTTGGATATTATTTTCACCAGGTAGATATTAGTAATGCGTTCTATTTTATTATAACTGTTATAATAGTGCGTGTAAATACTGTACTGCAGTACAGTATTTACATATTGCTTTATTAAATATTATTTTTGGATAAACCACGACTTTTCTATGAGTTTGAATTAGCCACGATTCTCTTCCCGGTTATTATCGCAGATATAATCGAGAGTTGACTGATAGTGCAGTGAAGGAGATAGTATACCGCTACAGTACGTCTTAGATAGCAAGAAGCGTAAAAGGCGCAATTAGTGCTTTAAACGAAAATACTATTTAATTATTAGTTATTATATTTATTTATTCTTTTTTCTTAAATTTTATATAATTTACGACTAACACCGCACGAGTGATAATGTTAACTTAATGATGACTCTTAAATTCAAAATATACAGTTTTATAAAAAGATTAAGCTGCCAAACGAATCCTAAAGAAAACACGTTTTACTTTATTATTATAAAAATAAAATTAAAACTGCAATTTGAAGACAAAAGTAAATAAAACTGGCAACACAGTTGTAGGACTTTCTCGTCACACGGCTAAGCAGCGTTCCGGGGAGGTCCTAAAACTCTGGGTTGTTTCTGATTTACGGCTTACACATACGACTTAATTAATTAAAAATATTTATCTTTTATTTAAATATAATATTTTTTCGTTTATTTAATTCAAATATTCTAACTAAAGCGCACCTGCATATCGTATTTAATCGCGCGCTTATGGCGACACTATCGTCGACGGTCGGAACTACTAAAATAATGTAATTTCAATAGTTAGAGAGAAAAAATTTCGCTTATACAGTCGGCAGACCTGTGTAGCTAAGGGGCTTAACGCACAAACTACCGAGTTGACTGGACGATAGATTTCGAGACCCGGCCAGACCGAATTACTTTTTTACACTTAAAATATTATTCATTTATTTAATTCTACCACTTACCTGTGACGTCACACAATACAATCATATATAGAGGAATACAATATCATTTTCTGGAGTGGGAGTGCGATTTTGCAACAGTTTTTTTTTGTAAATATTGTTATTTTTTAATCGTTAACAAAAATATCTAAGAAAAATATTACGTTAATCAGGCGAAATCTCGAGATACTGAGGGTGACCTTGCTCTACAGCCTCACCCCCTTAACCTTTTAAGTTGAAAATTTAATGGCATTAATGCCCCACATATAAAAGTAATCTCACCGAGTTTGGCCAAAATCGGTCCGGCAGCTATGAAGGTATAACGTGATTTAGAGGCCGACATCGAACACACGCGTACATATGAGTACATATAAGTGTACATATACTTTTTGATTTTTTGGGTTCCTTAGGTGTGAAAACGTCAAGATCCAATGAAAACCGCATACGCCCAAATTGGACCTATTGCAATACTTTCCCTTTTAGAGCTGTAGCTCTGTTATAGCGTTGTCTAGACGGGAAAATAAAAATTAAAAAAAAATACTATTCATTACTCTTATTTTAACATGTAAAAAGTGTTTAACACAAAGAGGTTAAATAATTTGTATGGAGTTATTTATGTAACGTTTTTCCTCCTAAATTACGAAAAAATAATTTTAAAAAACATAAATAAATAAGCAGTTATTAAATGCTTAAGAGATCTTAGAATAAAGAAAAAAATAAAAATGAATGTCAAAGAAAATAGCTAAATTCTGCTGCTGAATCCTTCCGCGGCCTTATATGGCATCCGAGAGAACGTATTCGAGAAACGTTTTATTCCAAATAACAGGAGAGACCGAATGATCCTAATGCGGCAGAGGATTGGGCCCATGTATACCTATTTGACGCTCCTCAGCAGAACTGTGAGGCGTGCAATGTAAAATGGTCCGTTAACCGCTTACTCATAAATCGCTCGATGTTCGAGACTGTTCGTCGACAATTAAACCTGGGTTCAGATGTGAAGTGTTTACTCGATCGGAAGAAATACATCAAAAGACTGTTGCGGTTTCTCTGTGATAACGGGATGAAGAACTCAATTTAGCGATTACGCTTTCGCGAGATTTCTTACGGAGTACTGTGTGCGCAATGAAAATAGAACAGCGGTTATTTTCACGTTTCGATATTTCTTATCGAAAGTTTGGTGTTTATCGTCTAATTATTTACCAAAAGTCGCTAATTACCTTTAACGTCGATGTGACTATAAACAAACGATAGGAAAAAGATTTCTGAGGATTTAAACATAAAAAAAAGAAAACGGTAATATATTTAAGGAACCAATTCTATGTTTTGTCAATTGTTTTCGAAAAACGGTTATTTTATTTAATTTTAAATCATCGAACTTAAAAAAAAAATATTAATTTTAAAAGGCCACAACGATAGTCAATACAAAAATGTTTTATACTACGAACATTTCAAGTATATAAATTGTTTTTAATTTATTAATACCTTCTTTATTTATTAACAATTATTTGAACATATGGAATAAAGAATGATACTCGTAATTGGCTCAATGGGTCGAATATAAAGAATGCCGTTTCAGGTTAGGTTTGTGATCTCGCATATCATTCTGTGAGTGTCAACATCCTTGACCCTTAACCTGTATCTGTACGGCGAGCCGACACTTTGAAAAAACCTCTTTAGATGCCGCCGTTGTTGAGTCACGTGTTCACGTAGACACGCATCTTTTAACTATCCAATAAAAAATATACATGGCAATCAATTTTATTAATTTAATATAATGTATAAATAATAATAAATAAATAAAAAATGGCGATAAAATTTGATCGTAAATCTTTATATAATTCAATAAAAATTGTTTTATTTTTTATTTTCGTGAAAAGTAATACGCGTATAAAATAAAAATATTAATATACATTTTTGGGATTCTATAAAACTTTGCTGTGGGAATATTGAATTTTAGAATATTTATTACGATAAACCTAACCGTCACTTCCTTTCTTTTCACTTCTATTATCAATGAAACACGATTTATTTTTATTATTTATTTAAAAAAAAGTACATTACTACAACCAGTTATAAAAGGGGACAACGATCTCATTGACATTTATACAATAGTAATAAATTTTGGAATGTTAAAAAAAAAAAACAGAATTAACAATAATACAAATTATTTCCTCACTTAATCTATTTTTTATGTATTTAAAAAAAAAATTACTGCTTTTTAAATCTAATAACTATGTATCCAAAAGTAAATTTGATTTGGAGTGAATGTAAATTATATTTAATCGTAAATATTGTTGCTGTGTGTTTTATATTAAAAAAAAACTAGATATAAAGCGTATTAAAATATTTAGACAATACATATTTAATCAAACACGAAATTTCATCAGTCTACCTCTCAATTCGTATTATAAAATTCTATTTAAATCCATTCAGGGTTTTTGAAAGTTTAAAAAATTTGGTTTTCGTAAATAAATTCTATAAAATTTTATTTATTTATTTTTTGTAATATAGTGGATTATTGTCTTTCCTACTTGTTTATCGATAAATAATAATTGCCAAGCACCCGGTATGGCTGTGGTAAGACATAATAATAATAATTTTATCTGTTTCACACAGGGGCAACTAACTACTCTATTTTATTTTTTTGTCTTCAGTCATATGACTGGTTTTATGCAGCTCCCCAAGATTCCCTATCCAGTCGTTTCATTTCAGTATACCCTCTACATCCTACATCTATAACAATTTGTTTTACATATTCCAAACGTGGCCTGCCTACACAATTTTTCCCTTCTACCTGTCCTTCCAATATTAAAGCGACTATTCCAGGATGCCTTAATATGTGGCCTATAAGTCTGTCTCTTCTTTTAACTATATTTTTCCAAATGCTTCTTTCTTCATGTATTTGCCGCAATACCTCTTCATTTGTCACTTTATCCACCCATCTGATTTTTAACATTCTCCTATAGCACCGCATTTCAAAAGCTTCTAATCTTTTCTTCTCAGATACTCCGATCGTCCAAGTTTCACTTCCATATAAAGCGACACTCCAAACATATACTTTCAAAAATCTTTTCCTGACATTTAAATTCATTTTTGATGTAAACAAATTATATTTCTTACTGAAGGCTCGTTTAGCTTGTACTATTCGGCATTTTATATCGCTCCTGCTTCGTCCATCTTTAGTAATTCTACTTCCCAAATAACAAAATTCTTCTACCTCCATAATCTTTTCTCCTCCTATTTTCACATTCAGTTGTCCATCTTTGTTATTTCTACTACGTTAGAACTATAAACAAAAATTGATGTGGACACCACATGACTTCCTTGTACGCCTATTAAATAAATTTTTTTTTTGTTTAATGAAAAGAACATAAAATTTAATTTCATTAATAACTTCTGATATTTTTCATATTATTTTTCTTTTTTTTGTTATTGAATTATTATTATTCATCGTAAAAATTTTTTTACAATGGGAGGTTAATAATTATTAATAAATCAATATATTTAAAAAGAAAGTTAAAAAAAAGGTAGGAGATGAAGTAGGAGATCGCTGACTCAAAGCGATGTGCCTTCCCCTAAGATTCAAATTTTCGCTAATTAAAATTTTATTTGTCTATAACTCTAGAACCAATGAAAATAAGTATCACTTATGATATATCGTTGAAAAAATCTCAATGAGGGCTTATTACTGCAGTTATCTATATATATATATATATAGTTGGAAAAATCCAAAATCCAATTTTTTTGGATTTTGGGCTTTTTGGATACTTTTGGTTCAGTCGATTGCAGTCAAAAGGAGAGGTGCAATACTGTTACAACAGTCCTAAATCCAAAATTTCAACATCCTACGGCTAATCGTTTTTGAGTTATTCGAGATACATACGTACATACAAACGTCACGCCGAAACTAGTCAAAATTGATTCAGTAATGGTCAAAATGGATATTTCCGTTGAAATCTAGAAACCGAAATTTTTGGCGATCACAGTACTACCTTTACTTCGTTAAATAAAGCAAAACACGTATTTTTTTACGTGTATAATATTTAAGTGTTACACCATTGAGATCTCGCAAAAAAGAAAAACGCTACGAAGAACTTTAAATGGGAAACTCTTCGTCAATTTTTAAGTACATTAAAAACATCCTTTTGGCATGCTTGAAACATGTAATTTTTTTACTGCATCAGCAAACTTCAGGTTTTAAATGAAATTTCCAATGTTTGTATAACATTTTTAAATAAAACACATAATTCTATGGTATATTTCTTCGTTGAAAATTTCTTCTAAAAGCTACCGTTCAGGAGCTACACTCTTTTTCGTTTTTAGCTATCGATAATATGTAAAATTATAAAACACATTTTTCGAATAGACTTTACTAGATTTTTGTGGATAGTTGTGAATTTATTTTCATACGTATCAATTGTGTTATAAATAAATTATAATCAATATTAAATTGAGTGTTATTTTTAAATTCTTTATTAAAAAAAAAAATGTATATTTATTTTTCCTAAATTATATTAAAAGATTATTTGCCAATTTTTTTTTTATGATGTCTAAAGAAATAATATGTGTTTTTGTAAATCGTAATGAAAAATAATTTATTAATTTCATTAAATTAATAATTTTGAGTTGGAGAAGAAATTTCTTCCTATATTCTTCCGTTACATAGTTTTAGGATCGTACAACTATGGTGATATTATTAAAAACTCTCAACACTTGAGTACTTTTAAAAACTGACATATCACTGAACGCTTTTAGAAAGATTACGATTTATTAGTTTATTTAATTAATTAAATGATCGAAAATAATGAAGAATTCGATACATTAAGAAATTTATTACAAAAAAAAGGAAGATCGCGACTGAAACCGTTTAAAAAAAAAATTTATGATTACAGATATAACGCGGTATCAGTAAGTGCGGTACAAAATTGGTTCAAGAATTTTTAATCTTAAAAACCGATGTTGGTCTGATCCAATGACTGAAAAAGTCAATGAAATCATGCAAAAAGTTAAGAAAAACCGGCGCATTACCGGTTGCAATATCAGTAACAAACTAAACATCGACCATACAACAGTTTAAACCCCTTTCAAGAAGACTAAAGAACCAAAAAATGTATATTTGGATGCCACGTGATTTAATAAACAAAGATTTAACAGATCCAACTCCCATTAAATTGAGAATTATTGCTAAAGCAGAATCAAATCGAACCGTTTCCAAAACGGCTCATTACGGACGATGAAAAATGTCTCGCGTACGAAAATATATTGCACGGAAAAGATATTGGTCGACGCAAGATAAAGCTCAGAAAAAGTAGTAAAGCCAGAATTGACGCTAAGAAAAGCGATAGAGAATTAGTGCTCAAAAAAGTGTGGGGTGGTATTGTCACTAAGAGCTGCTGCCGCTCCGTCAAACGTATGATTCTAACCTCTTATGTCAATAACTAGAAAGATTACACCGAACGATGGAGATGAAGCAAACCAATCGATAGGAAAAAGATGGTCGTCTTCCATTGCAACAACGCCAGACTATATATATATCTTAGGAGCCCCAAATGGAGAGACTTTTGGCCGGAAAATTTTGGTGCTTCCAATGCATAGTCCTGATCTTGTAAAGTCAGAGTGAAATTTATTTCCATCTGTACAGAATTCTCTTAACGACATAAAGGTGGTTTCAAAAGAGGTATGAATAGTTGTATCAATATTATTTAATATTGATACAACTATCTACAGATAGATACAGATTCCTTTTTAAAGGAAAAACAAAAAGTCAATGGTAAACAAAGGAATTACGAGGGTTATTTTTTTTCAAGATCCGATCGGTCGCGAAATAAAAACCCGCGCAAAAATCGGATGACCTTTGCGCATATGTGTTGCGCAGCGTCTGTAGTATGGCTTTCAATCACGCCGCGTCACTTTGTTTAGTTCTGAATACGCAGCTAGCTAGACGTTAACATCTCTACAACAGTAGCATCTTCCGCCAAGTGTGAAGTGCGTGCGGTAATTCGATTTCTTCAGCCTGAGGGGTGTAATGCGGCTGAAATTCATCGACAAATAAGTAATGTGTACGGTGAAACTTCAATGAGTGACAGCAAAGTGCGACAAAAAAGTGGAACTTTAAAGCAGGACGTACAGATGTTCATGATGCAAGCGGTCAGGGAAAGAAGCCAGTGTCAACCGATGATCTCGTTGAGCGAGTGGATGAGGCGATTCGAGAAAATCGTCGGTTCATGATTTCTGTATTGAGCGATTCGTTTCCTGAAATTTCAAGGTCAGCTCTCTACACCATTGTGTGTGAGACTTTAGTACCGCAAACTGTGTGCGAGATGGGTTCCCAAGATGCTGCCCGACCGTCATAAAACAATCAGAATGGACGCCCCCCTAACGTTTCTCCAGCGCTACCACGATGAAGGAGAAGATTTTTTGAGCAAAATTGTCACAGGGGACGAGACACGAGTCATTTCGAAACTGAAGAAAAAAAGAACAATCCAAACAGTGGATGCATCTCATTATCCCAGTAAACCGAAAAAGTTCAAGCGGACCTTCTCCCAACAGAAAGGCTACTGTGTTCTGGGACCGGAATGGAGTTCTCTTGGTAGAATTCATGGAACGTGGCACGACCATCACTGCAGCCTCATACTGCGTGACTCTTCAACGTCTACCAAGGGCAATTCAGAATAAGCGGAGAGGAATGTTGCCATCAGGCATTGTCTTTCTCCATGACAATGCTCGGCCGCACACTGCAGCTGTAATAAAGAAGCTCCTGCAGCGTTTTCGTTGGGAAGTGTTTGATCACCCACCACACAGCCCGGGCTTGGTTCCATCCGATTTTCACTTCTTTGATCTCATGAATGCTGACTAGGAGGACAACATTTTGGTACAGACATCGAGCTGCAGACCGGCGTAGAAACATGACTGAAAACATAGGCGGCTCCGTTCTAGGACGAGGGTATTGGAAAGTTGGTACCACGCTACGACAAATATCTAAATCGGAGTGGCGACTATGTAGAGAAATAGCTTAACTATGTAAGTACTTGTTACAAATAAAAAAAATTTTATTTTCACAGTGGTTTTAATTTTGTGACCGATCGGACCTTGAAAGAAAAAATAACCCTCGTATGTAGTACAAATATTTAGACTGAAGACGTAACAGTGTGTGTTAAAACTAATATATATATATATATATATATATATATATATATATATATATATATACGCAGGTTTTTATAAAATGGTGGACTGGCTATACGTTTTCGGATTCTACTTGTATAATTAAACAAAAAATATCCTTACAAAAAATGGTCGTTTCTCCTTCGATCTCCCTCTGTCCGCCATTTTGTTATTTTTATATAAAAATTTACATTTGAAGTTCGGATAAAGGAATCACATTAATATTTGGTAAGCATCTTTGCAATAAAATTTTAAAATTAACAGAAAATCAGGATTAGAATACCTTCGCAAATTACAAAATGGCGCCATGTTTATTTTTCAATCCGTTATATCTCCATAAATATTACTTTTGTCAAAATGTATATTTTCTAAAATATTAACTCTTTTATTTTGAACAAAATGACATTTAATTTTTTTAAATCGGTTAGCCGAGTTATGGCAGAAAATTGATGTTGTAATTTTGTGTCTGTTTTTACGTCCTCCATTTTACGTTGAAGTCGATTAAATTTTAATCGGTTTTATTTATTGTTAACGAGTATCAAATTAAGTAATAATTTTCTAACAATAATAGACCTAATAGTTAAAAAAAAATTAAGCAACTATCTGTGATAACCTTACGTTAATTGCTATAAAACGTCGGTGCTAAAAAACATTTTTTTTTTTTTTTAAATAAACATCAATTGTTAAAATTTATTAGAGACGTTCAAAGTGTTCACCATCAGAAATTATACAAGTCTGCAGTCTTTTCCGTACAGGTTGTTTAACCGTTCAAAAAGTTCCGGTAGTATTTTTAATTTCTTGAAATCCATTTTGGATCCTTTGGTGAAGATCCTCAACGTTGAGTATCGCATTTAAATAAACAATACGTTTCAAACGGCCCTACAAGTAGAAGTCAAGAGGGTTTAAGTCAGGCGATCGGGCAGGTCAGGAGACTGACTCTCTGCGGCCTATCCATTTTTCATGAAAAGTTTCATCCGGGAAATCTGATACCGACTGACTGAAACGTATTGGAGTTCCGTCGTGGTGAAGCCGTATATTTCCTCTTAATTGTAGATATAAGTCTTCCAACAAATGCGGAAGATTTTCGGTCAAATCAGCAATATAAATTTCTCCATTTAAACGATTTTGTAGAATGTCGTTAAAAATACCTGCCCGTATGTTCAGGGAAAATTTTTGTCGATGGATACGTTGGAAGATACCATGAGAATTCTCGTCGCTCCAGATAAGTCGATTGCGGTAGTTTTGAACATCGTTCCTGTTGAAAGAAGCTTCATCTGTGAACAGATCCTTGCCGAGAATAAAGGGTCTTCGATTAATGTTCTTCGAAACCGGTTAGAGAAAGCCAATCTACGTGAAAAATCATCGGCAGTCAGCCTGTGTAAGCGCTGCAAGCGATAAGGGTAAAGACAGCTACCATTTAAAATCCGCCACACATTCACGTGGCCCACACCTTCTTGTATTGCCAGAGAACAATTTTATCAGAGGAAGAATTCCCTGATAAAAGCACACACATTTATCTGGGGATTCTTCCACACGATTTAGAACACTATCTTTTAATTGTCCTAGTACTCTTTTGTCTACCACGGTCATGATTCCCTGGCGCAAATAAACCTGCTTGCCTTAAGCCGTTTACGGGAACTCTTCCAAACGTTTTTTTTTTTTTTTATTTGGCACAGGTCTATTAGGAAATCTGTTTTCATACAGTCTTATTGCATCTGTTCTGTTGCAGTTTGCTAAACCGTGAATTAAATGCGCGTCGCATTGCCGCAAAAGAATATTCAAACTTCATGATGATAAAACAACAAAATTTAAAAAATAAACCGACGCGCAAGTAAACAACGAATTTAAATTACTTTAAAATCGTACGGTTTTATTTTTAAATAATGTATATCGCATTTTTACATTGTTAACACGAACAGCAGTAATATTCTCTGTGTAAAATCGTTCAAAAGTGAACGGTTAATATAGATTGTTTTATTATTATTTAATATTAAATATTACTGTGAGAAAATTATTACTTAATTTGACACTAACTTACGATACTAGAATTAACAATAAATAAAAACAATTAATATTTTATCGAATTGAACGTAAAGCGGACGACATGAAAACAGACAAAATTACAACATGAATTTTCTGACATAACTCGACTATTTTAAACCGATTTTAAAAAATAAAATGTAATTTTGTTCACAATAAAAGGCTTAATATTTTAGTAAACATTCATTTAAACAAAACTAATATTTATGAAGATATAACGGATTGAAAAATAAACATGGTCGCCCGTTTGTATTTTTCAAAGGTATTAAAAATCATATTTTTTTCCTAATTTTAAAACTTTATAACAATACGCTTACCAAATATCGATGTGATTCCTCTATCCGAAATCGTGATATAAATTTTTATATAAAAATAACAAAATGGCGGACAGTGGGAGAACGAAGAATATATTGCCAATTCTTCTAAGGATATTTTTGCTTATTATAAGTAGAATCCGAAAAAGTATAATCGGCCCACAATTTTAGAAACACTCTGTATATTTCTAATGCTGCAAAATTTCCATTCCTTATTCTCTTACGCATAACCTTTGAACTTGGTGAAACGATCAAACCAAAAAAAAGGAAACAAAAGAAAAAAAGTACGATTCTTGATAATGAATCTATACACTATAGAAATAGTGTTCAAGGCAATTTAAGGAATAAAAAAAAAATCTGTACATATACAGAATACGGTAATATATATAATGAAAAATATTAATACATCTTAAGACTTCGATAGTAAGTTTTTAAACGGATTTACTTTTTAGTTTTATGAAATGATACTTTGTACTAACGATAAATTTTTTTATCGTTTATTATTTCAAATAAAAAAATTTAAAAATACATCAATTGAAGGTCTAGATAAAAAAATAAATTCAAACGAAAGGTGTCAATCGCTCCGCGTGTATGCGGTAGATATACCGTGACTCAGGTGGTTAGATGTTGCGGCTTTTCTTTGTTATTTTATTTTTTTTTTTTTAATGAAACTAAACTTTCCAGTTTTTATGACACCACTAATTCACATCATTATTAAACAATTATATATGATTCTAATTTAAGCGGAGATACCGTGCTACGCACATAAATGTTATTGCAGGTAATTTTATTGCTCGGCAAATATACACCGCATACCAAGTACCGCATACTTTCAACTATAAACATAAAAATTATAATATTCTTTTTATTAGATTAAAAAGTCTAAAATAAATAAACCGTGCAGGTTAGAATAGGTATGTAATTAAAAAAATATAATAATAAATAAAATTAAAAATTTTCTTAATTTCATTTACCTAACTTACTTTCTCCGAATCTTACACCGGTCGATTTAATTATGCCTATATTCTATAATAATTATTATATATAATAATTATTTATTTTCAGTTTTGTTACGAGCACAAGGTTTTTTGTTCGCTTCTCTGAAGGTATGCGGATGATTTCTAGCGGTAATTCACTACGGCGAATGTTTTATTAGATGTTCAAAATTATTAATATTTTCATTTAAAATACATACACGCGTTTCTTTAAAAAATCGTCTTGTAAATTGAAGTATATATACAGTCCAACAAAAATAAGACGGTTCTAAAGTTGCAGAGAACAGATCGAAAGAGAAAATTTGAGTCTTATGTCAAAGATGACCGCATATTTTAAACATTTCTCCGATTAGAAATATCTGAAAGTCCGGATCAAAAGCTACTTATTTCAAGTGCATTTGCGATCTTCTATAAAAAATTTCACGCTATTCCCACCTAAACTGACCTTAATTAATTTAGCCTACTTGTGTTTATGAATGTAATAATAATACTTTTACTCGTGCGCGCTGGAACGATTAATATCTCCCCCTTTTTCCTAGAATCGTTCTAGAAGTAATCGTATACCTTGTCTCCTCGAGTACGAATCCACTTCCTGCGCTACCGCATCACGCATTTAAAAATATAAATAACCGAATAGTAAAGCAAAGAAATGTAAAATCAATTTAATTTGTTAGAAAAAATATAATATTAACAAAAATCGAAAATATTTATAAAGTTTGTACGATTTATTTATGTCACAGGCGAATTGGAAAATCATGCTTATTGTATTTCGCAATGCGCCTGGCAGATTGGAAAATTATCCAGCAATTTGTAATCAACCTGGTATTTTACAGGATTATTGAAATGAATCCGTACAACTTTAGGCTAATTGGAAGATGCGCAAATATTTGCACATCTTTTCTTCCAAATCAGTGGATATTTGGAGGTGTTTGCAGAGAAATTATAAATATAATATAACCAAACTACGCTCGCTTTGTTCGCTAGTTAAGGTTAGCGAATAAAACGAGCGTAGGCTAAGTTTGGTTAGATTATATTTATAATTATAAGCAATAATGCTTATATTTATGACCTCTATTTCTCTTTAATGAACAAAAAATTGCAAATTCTCTAATTAGCCATAAGTTGTGCGGTTTCATTACAATAAGACTAAAAAAAATCAGACTGATCAGAAATTGCTAGATAATTTTCCAATTTTCCGGGCGCATTGCAAAATGACGGCGCTCTTTACTATAAGCTTGATTTTTCAATCGGCCTATGACATACTACGTGTGTGAGAAAAGTAATGAGATTGGAAACACTGCGAGCGATTTGGTAACGCTGTGTCTACCGGTCTGTGCTAACCGATTTGTTCATCCCTTCAACATGTTCAGTACGAGTTTCAATTCCGTTAAACCAACACATTATTTTTGACAGCGCCATCAGTGAAGTTGTGTTTTTGTTGTGCGTTACGAAAATGGAGCATCGGAATTTAGAGCGACGTTGTGCAATAAAGTTTTGTGTTAAACTTGAGGAATCCGCGAGTGTGCCCTTTAAAAAGTGGAAACAGGCCTACGGGGAACATTGCTTATCAAGAGTAGTAGTTTTCCGCTGGCACAAATCATTTTTGGAAAGCCGAGAACACGTTGAAGATCAACCTGGCTCAGGGAGACCTTCAACTTCAAAATCTGACGAAAACGTTGAGCGTGTGAAGGTTCTTGTGAGATCAGACCGTCGATTAACAATATGGATACTGACCATCATTCGCTTTCATTTCTGTTTGCCGTAATAAATTAATTTTTATCAGAAGCAGAAAGATCTGAGACAATCTCAGGCTTCCTTAAGAAATCCCTAGAATCGGATGCCGAATGAATCTGTGAAAGTATCCGATTAGATAAACGCCGTTCGACCAGATCGCATCAAGAACTGGAGAATTAACTTGTACGTAAGAATGAATAGTTGTAAGCTTATTTATTCTAGGCCAAGAGTCGCGGAACTAAACGTAAATTCAGTTATTTTATAGAAATATATCCTTCTGATTAATTATTTCACAAATGTTGTATAAAATCGTCTTCGTTTTTCAATAAAAGCATCGTAACGTAGCAGGAGAGCCAGTTAAAAAATATCCATTCTAAATAATCCGTTTTCTTTTCGGACTTGATTAAGTTGCTAAAATTCGATAGAATATTGAAGAAAATACTAATTTTTATGCACTTATCGTAGATCATTATTAGCTCTCCACTATTTTCACCGTAATGTAAGTCTACTCGAAGAAGACGGCGTTTCTAAAATTTCAGTACCAAATCAGAAGGTCTGTTGTTGATCTATTTTTCAAGTAAAATACTAAAATATTTTTCAAGTAATGGACGTGTAAATATTATTTTTAAACGGATTTTCTGATTACGTAACTCGAGTTTCACGATAATGAAACTCTAATATCAGGTAGAATGTAATTTCAGATTCGTTGTTAGCGTAAATATCTATCGAATACTTAATTAATCGATACGAACATTTTATGTAAAAACTCTTCAAACGCTTAGATCGATACGATTAAGCACAACTGATGACATGTGATAAACCTATTACAAATTTTAAAAGAAATTTTTTAAAAGAAATATTGTATCACTGTCAAGTCGCATCAATAGATATCGATAAACTGACTTGAAAAACAAGTCCTTCGAAAAATTTTAGTAATTTTGAGTAATAACAAGCATTCAAGTTAATGAGAACTGTGAGGAATAAAGTGGTTTCCGCTGCTGTTGTAATCTTCTTATATATCAGTACGCCTGTTTCATAGAAATATAAATGAAATTCACTCTTGTAAGTGGTACTTTCACTTTCTTCTGTATAAGTAACATCTCTGGTTGTATAAGTAACATTAATACTCTAAGAGAAAGCGAATCGGAGGGTGGTGTCTCCTTCTGGTGCTTTACATTCTTCGTCATAAGAAAAACTAGGGCGGATAGTGAAAAATTATTAATTTATGTACCTCTGTTTTTATTAGAACAATGAGTTTTAAATCGACGGGGAAATAAGGGCATATTTTTGAGAAATACTGTACGAAAAGTTACATGAAAATAGGACATTTTTTTTTTAAATTGCAAATAAATCAATATTAAATTATTTCTGATTTTTATAAAAAAGAAAGAACACGAGCGTGTATTTTTAATTATTATTTAAAATTATTTGGCTCGTTATTACAACCTTTTATATCTAGATTTTATCGTGTGATCGTGAATTCGGATAACTAATTCTTGTTAATCAAAACGCGATGAAGATGTATTAATTCTGAATCTACATTTTTATTAAGAAATTCACTGGAATCGTAATGCAGGCCTACGTAGACTAGATTTCTACATCCGATAGGTTATTTTCACCTTTTGGATAACGGTTACACTACGGTTTTATCAGATAAATTAAAAAGAATAACCTTATAAAAACTATACGATGAAATTATATCATCCTTTTTAATGATAATTAATCTAGATACTGAAAAAAAAAAAACTGAATATATTTTTAAGCAGAAAAACATGTTAGATCTGATAAAAAAAAAAAGCGATATCAAATTACAAAATAATGATCTTTAATTAAGGTCTTTTAATTATAACGTTTAAAAAAGTCGAATTTAATACGTAGATTTTAAATCGAAAAATTTTTAGTCGTTACACTAAAATTATATATTTATAACAATTTACGATGCGGTTGTATTTCTTTATGCCGGTCGTTTGATCGAATACGAGAAAACGACTGGCAGATCAGAAGCAGACTAGTACACTCCGAGTTGCCTTTCATCCGCCCGGGCGCGAGCCGCGGGTCGATATCCATTAGGCCGTCCCGTTTCCATTAGCCAGCCACGGTGCCCCTGCCTGCCACCCGCGCACACACGGAATGCTAATTCATGCACATCCACCGTCAACCGACTACCCCTACCCCTAGTCTTTTACAGTATATAATCACATTTCATTGACATTTTCTATTGCGATGATCGTATACGTATCTATGTGTATTATACTTTGTGCGCTTTTAACAAATTAAAACAATATCCGGTGTACTTTTATGTATTAAAATGCGAACGAAATATCAATATAATTTATTCTTCTCTGTTTGTTTTAAATAAAAATACATTTTTTCATCGAACGGACCGAAAAGTGAATTCATATCTTTTAGTTTTCCTCGAGTAAATTAATATCGATTTAAAAATATTCTTAAAATGTTTTAAAACGGTAACTATTTCAAACGGTATAAATTTATCTTTTTGTCTGAAGCTCTAAGAACCTTCATTTATTTCTAAATCTGAAATAATATTTTTTTTTTTTTTACTAAAAAAATCTACAATTTCACTCAATTACTCGTAGAATCAATATTATTATGAATATTTCTGGTAAAAAAAATAAATGATTGTTTCTATTTTGAAATAAACAACAGACTATTATATTTTGAAATAAACTGCATTTTTAATGTCGTAAAATGAGTCATTTCTACTGTTGAGTGGCGTTATTTTTCATGGAAAAAGTACATGTATTTTAATAAAGCGATCGAGAAGATACGGGTGACTGTAAACGGACTGAGATTATGTACAGGGAAACAGGATTGTAAAAACGTTTTTGTTTAGACTGTACTAAAATTACTTAAACTTATTAATTTTCAATATTTATTTATTTGTATTATTAACATTAGAGGAAGATAATTAGAAATTTATTATGAATCGTCGATAAAATTTCATTTACTTACTATAGCTGTTATCAGGTAACGTAATTCTTCATTTTGATTGTTAATAACCGCTGAACCTGGGTACTGCCACTATGATAAATGTTACAGCCGCCGTAATTGAACGAGGAAAAAAGTGTAGTTATTATTACTACTGATTTTAAATTTTATAAAAAATTACTTTTTCAGTCGTTAAAGAATTACACGATAATTTTGTGAGTATTAATAGAAAAACAATGCTTAAATTATCGACAAAAGATTAATCCAAATTACCTCCAAAATGACATTAGTGAATTTAATGGCGCATTTTCAAATCTTTGTATTAAAGTTTTTTGTCCTATATAACGACCCGTAGAGCGGGAATCGTAATTTATAGACTCAACGAACTTAAATTTATTAAGACGTTGTTCGTCTATGTAGATTGATGGCAAATTGAAATACTGAACTAAATTTTTTTATTAAATTTTTTCATGTTTGATGACTTATGACTAATAGCTATAAAAAAAGTATAAAAAAATTAAAAAAATTATTATAATAAAATATGAGATTTTGTCTTAACGCATCGGCCAAATATTAAAATCGTTTTGTGTAAGTTTCAATTAACCGATGCTTTATAGAGGAAAATCTAAGAATTCGAATTAGTATCCGAACATGAAATACAGAGTTCATCAGAGAAGTTCGGTTCCACTATGTATCGAGGTCGATCTTTTTTAGAGCCGGATGAAGTCGAGGACTCATTTTAATTCGACCGTATGATCGATCGATCAAAAATCTTAACTAGAATTCTATACAGAAGAATTGAGAGGAGAGTGGAGGAAGTGTTAGGAGAAGACCAATTTGGTTTCAGGAAAAGTATAGGGACAAGGGAAGCAATTTTAGGCCTCAGATTAATAGTAGAAGGAAGATTAAAGAAAAACAAACCGACATACTTGGCGTTTATAGACCTAGAAAAGGCATTCGATAACGTAGACTGGAATAAAATGTTCAGCATTTTAAAAAAATTAGGGTTCAAATACAGAGATAGAAGAACAATTGCTAACATGTACAGGAACCAAACAGCAACAGTAGCAATTGAAGAACATAAGAAAGAAGCCATAATAAGAAAGGGAGTCCGACAAGGATGTTCTCTATCTCCGTTACTTTTTAATCTTTACATGGAACTAGCAGTTAATGATGTTAAAGAACAATTTAGATTCGGAGTAACAGTACAAGGTGAAAAGATAAAGATGCTACGATTTGCTGATGATATAGTAATTCTAGCCGAGAATAAAAAGGATTTAGAAGAAACAATGAACGGCATAAATGAAGTCCTACGCAAAAACTATCGCGTGAAAATAAACAAGAACAAAACAAAAGTAATGAAATGTAGTAGAAATAACAAAGATGGACCGCTGAATGTGAAAATAGGAGGAGAAAAGATTATGGAGGTAGAAGAATTTTGTTATTTGGGAAGTAGAATTACTAAAGATGGACGAAGCAGGAGCGATATAAAATGCCGAATAGCACAAGCTAAACGAGCCTTCAGTAAGAAATATAATTTGTTTACATCAAAAATTAATTTAAATGTCAGGAAAAGATTTTTGAAAGTGTATGTTTGGAGTGTCGCTTTATATGGAAGTGAAACTTGGACGATCGGAGTATCTGAGAAGAAAAGGTTAGAAGCTTTTGAAATGTGGTGCTATAGGAGAATGTTAAAAATCAGATGGGTGGATAAAGTGACAAATGAGGAGGTATTGCGGCAAATAGATGAAGAAAGAAGCATTTGGAAAAATATAGTTAAAAGAAGAGACAGACTTATAGGCCACATACTAAGGCATCCTGGAATATTCGCTTTAATTTTGGAAGGACAGGTAGAAGGGAAAAATTGTGTAGGCAGGCCACGTTTGGAATATGTAAAACAAATTGTTAGGGATGTAGGATGTAGAGGGTATACTGAAATGAAACGACTAGCACTAGATAGGGAATCTTGGAGAGCTGCATCAAACCAGTCAAATGACTGAAGACAAAAAAAAAAAAAAGATCGATCGATCGATCTGAAAATAAAAAAAAATTCAGAAGTTGCGCGTATTTAGTTGATAACTACATCGACAATATGTTTCAAAGCAGTTGTTCCCCTCATAGTATATGAATCATCTTGAAGGAAGACATTGAACGTACGAGGACGCTTGGGAATCTTTTCATTTTCGCTTAAAATTGTCCTTTAATTCGATTCGATTCCTCTTCATATGTTTTTGTACAAGAACTAAAGTCTCCGAATTTTTTATACAAAAATAAAAAATAAATAATTACCATCGACATAAAAGTAAAACTTCTGTATTATTACACGACAGAAATACATTCAGACACAAATTTCTATATAAAATGTTAAATCGACCGTCTAACATTTGTGAAGAATACGATTATATAAAAAAAAAAAATCTTAGTTACAAAGAACAAATTTTTAATGTTCTTTGTTTTTTTTTTTTTAAAGTCTATAATTATATATTTTTTGACTATTAATTCACCGTATAAGTTACAAAGCTTTTGCATGGAAATATGAAATCGAAATTTTGTAGCGTATGAAAAAATGCCACGCTTGACCGGGATTCAAACCCGGGACCTCCGGATGAAAGGCCGAGACGCTACCACTCCGTCACGGAGATCGGCATTATTCAACGACTCGGTTTGAATTTTAGGGATACTGTCGGTTTCAAATTATTAAATGACAATTCAACCCGTGTATTATTTTCTTCTACCCTTACAAACCTTAAGTTACCGCTAATTAATTAAGTATAGGAGGTACTTACTATACTAATATTAATTAATATGATAGTATAATTACTGTACTAATTAATTAAGTGTACCTTAAGTTAACCATTAATTATACCTTTCAGTACTATTTACTCTCGTATCGACTAGTGGAGCCTTCTTTTTTAACAGTAATGACCATAATTGTTTGACCATATGTTGGTATTTTCGTGAACTTGTATCTCGTTTCAGATCGCATATAAACATTACGATTGTGGATCCAACACACACATTACCACTCGACTTGCTCTCGTACAACGATACGAATGGAATATGATTCTTAATCGTTTTTCTATATATTTATATAATAATTTAATAAAATCGATAAAATACTTTATCTTGTATTATTAAATCGACTTAAATAATGAATAATAAAAATATGTAGATATTCAATTAATTTATACCTATAACTTCTAATTTCGAAGGTAATATGTCGATATTAACAGTACTTAATTACACAACACTATAGGTTACGAATAACTAAAGAGCAGAAAAAGATTTTATAATTAAAACACACGTGGCCCTTGTACAATCTATACTGATTACCGTTCGATAGTTTATAGCTTGACGAAACCTAAGTTTTTGGAAATATTAGAACTTATACTCTATGCCGCAGAAACGCTAACGACTGAAGCGTTCCGTATAGGCTGATCGAAAGCATATTTTGCGAAACAACACCGCTTAAGTACCGTAGAAAAATATTAACATTAAATTATGACATATCGACAAAAGAAACCCCATCTAACATAGTTAATGACATCGTACCATCCACACGGTTTTCATTTCGATACAAAAACGAGAAGAAATTTCCTGTACTATTCAAAGAGAGTGTGGCAAAATACCTCGATGATTTTTATATCACCGATCTCAACAAAATGAAACGAGAATTTGCTGTAACATCTCCTCGGTTTCAATCATCAGAAATAATGAAAGATAATACAGGCATTTCTAAACATGACTGTGGATTACGCAATCGTACACATAGACTACTACTAGTTGACAATTATCTACACGTACACACAGATGCGTCAAAATCCAAAAAAGGTACAGGTCGCGTTGTAATTATGCTAGAAATAAATCTTTTTTACGAATTCGCAGACGATATTTCTGTCTTTAACAGCGAACGTTTTGCCGTTCTGCAAGTATTAAAAGACACTGAAGAAGCTGAAACAGAAAAAGGATAATTTTTAAAAGGCAAATTAATAATAAATAAGTTTTTTTTTTTAATTTTTTTTTTGTCTTCAGTCATATGACTGGTTTGATGCAGCTCTCCAAGATTCCCTATCTAGTGCTAGTCATTTCAGTATACCCTCTACATCCTACATCCCTAACAATTTGTTTTACATATTCCAAACGTGGCCTGCTTACACAATTTTTCCCTTCTACCTGTCCTTCCAATATTAAAGCGAATATTCCAGGATGCCTTAGTATGTGGCCCATAAGTCTGTCTCTTCTTTTAACTATATTTTTCCAAATGCTTCTTTCTTCATGTATTTGCCGCAATACCTCTTCATTTGTCACTTTATCCACCCGTCTGATTTTTAACATTCTCATATAGCACCGCATTTCAAAAGCTTCTAATCTTTTCTTCTCAGATACTCCGATCGTCCAAGTTTCACTTCCATATAAAGCGACACTTCAAACATATACTTTCAAAAATCTTTTCCTGACATTTAAATTAATTTTTGATGTAAACAAATTATATTTCTTACTGAAGGCTCGTTTAGCTTGTGCTATTCGGCATTTTATATCGCTCCTGCTTCGTCTATCTTTAGTAATTCTACTTCCCAAATAACAAAATTCTTCTACCTCCATATTCTTTTCTCCTCCTATTTTCACATTCAGCGGTCCATCTTTGTTATTTCTCCTACATTTCATTACTTTTGTTTTGTTCTTGTTTATTTTCATACGATAGTTCTTGCGTAGGATTTCATCTATGCCGTTCATTGTTTCTTCTAAATCCTTTTTACTCTCGGCTAGAATTACTATATCATCAGCAAATCGTAGCATCTTTATCTTTTCACCTTGTACTGTTACTCCGAATCTAAATTGTTCTTTAACATCATTAACTGCTAGTTCCATGTAAAGATTAAAAAGTAACGGAGATAGGGAACATCCTTGCCGGACTCCCTTTCTTATTACGGCTTCTTTCTTATATTCGTCAATTATTACTGTTGCTGTTTGGTTCCTGTACATTTTAGCAATTGTTCTTCTATCTCTGTATTTTTTTAAAATGCTGAACATTTTATTCCAGTCTACGTTATCGAATGCCTTTTCTAGGTCTATAAACGCCAAGTATGTCGGTTTGTTTTTCTTTAATCTTCCTTCTACTATTAATCTCAGGCCTAAAATTGCTTCCCTTGTCCCTATAATTTTCCTGAAACCAAATTGGTCTTCTCCTAACACTTCTTCTACTCTCCTCTCAATTGTCTTGTATAGAATTCTAGTTAAGATTTTTGATGCATAATTAGTATTTTTTAATACTAATTAAAAAATTATTAATTTTTACATTAATAATTCTATTAATTCCAGATTTAAATTTTGTTTATATTAATATTTATTTACTCTGTAGTTTTGTGTAGCGGCTATCATTAATGATTATTCAAAAAAAAAAAAATGTAAATTATAATACTAACAACAAATCTCACCTCCATTAAATCCGCATATTTAATTCCTGTATTTATTCCACGCCGACTATATGGATGTAAAATCAAAGAGCATAGATTTTACTAATAACAATTATTATTATTTGAAATCGCTCTTATAAAGCTAGCCGAATGATTCCGTTGATTGTTCGATGGCAAATTAAACAGCAATTATTTTGTGATGGATTGTACGTGAAATAGCTGCTGTACGTATTTTAGTTATTATTATTATTTACAATTTCATTTTATTACATTAACGTATTTCAGGTCGGCTACTCGTATTAAATTGTTGCAATTATAATTATCGTAATATTACAACTATTATATCTACCTACCTTCCATTATAACATTACATGCTGATTATAACTTATGATTTCGAACCGAATATGATTAAGTTATTAATTATAATTATTAAATAAAAATATATGAGAAATAAAGATCGCTATGATTGTAATACATTTTTATTTTTGTATTTTAAGGCTGGATTAAAAAAAAAATTGTTAATCGAGCTACGGATGGAATTGCGGCAGTAAAGAGGGGGCATAGAAGGGGGTGAAGGCTTTTAGCGGTACGTTGGTTGTAGCAACCTGTAATCAAGGCTAAAAGCCGTGCGTTGCCATTAGGGTACAATATCCACGGCCACAGTAATTTAATAACGCGCGGGCACTCGGCACTCGTTGCTATGACAAACGTCCATCCGTCTAACCCATCTGTACAATTCCACACGTATACGTAGAGGCCTACCGCATTCGTATATCGTTATAAAAATTCAAATCGAAATTTTACAATCGCATTCGAAATAGCAAGCGCCAAAAAAGTAATATATATTTCGGATTCATTTTACTTTATATGTTAAAATAAAATAGGAATAACAAACGAATCGAATTAAAACGTGAATTTATTTAAGATCACTTATACAGATTTATTAATTCAAATTCATTTTTCGTTTAAATAAAGTTAAAATTTCTATAAATCCACCTCATTGCCCTCGTGAAAAGTTATAAGGTTGGGGGAGTGCTAGCTTAAACTTTCATAGCCGACGATACTCAACGGGGTGATGTATCGTCGGGTAGGACAGAAATTCATACTAAAATAACCTAAAAAGGAAGTTACTATAGATCTACGGCGGTAGAAATTTAAATCTAATTCTCTTCCCGATTATAAAATATGAAAATTACTTTTTTTTCTAAATCGTGTAGACCGATATTTGCAAAATTAAAAATGTAATTTATCTGTGAGTTTATATTTATGAATTTTAAATTTTTGTTGAAAAGAATAGTCGTTCTACAGATATCCTTACAAAAAAAGTAAAGATATTTAGTTCTTATCAAATCAGACAACAGAATTGTTATCACGTAACTCAACATAATGTACGGTCTTCATACAAGAACGGTGGGGTTTCTTTAATTTAGATCACGGTAGTTCTTTTTGTCTTCAGTCATTTGACTGGTTTGATGCAGCTCTCCAAGATTACCTATCTAGTGCCAGTCGTTTCATTTCGGTATACTCTCTACATCCTACATCCTTAAAATTTGTTTTATATATTCCGAACGTCGCCAAATTTTGATCAGATATTTCCTCTTCCCACCCAACATCGTCAATTCCTACTACATCTACATTTAACCTACCCGTTTCTCTCTTTAAATTTTCTAACCCTCCGACCTTTTTTAGACTTCTAATATTCCACGCTCCGACTCGTAGAATGTAATTTTTTAATTTTCTTTTGACACCTTCCTTAGCAGTCCTCACCCGGAGATCCGAACGGGGGACTAGTTTACCTCCGGAATCTTTTACCGAGGAAGACGCCTCCATCTTTGTTACATGAAAATATAGAGTTACATTTTCTTGGGAAAAAAAAACAGCTGTAGTTTTCCATCGTTTTCAGCTGCGCAGTACTCAGAAGATCGAGTATTGTTGATATGCCCGTTTAAATCTTCCTGACCTACGCTCTTAACAACTACTGAAAGAGCTGTTGTCCTTTTTCAGGAATCATTCCTTAGCCTGGAGGAGGTCTCAACAGATACCTCTTCGATACGGTTGCACGTTCGGTCCAGCTACTGTGTATCGCTAAGCGCTAAACCGGATTTGATCCTTGCAAGCTCTTTAACTGCTTTGGTACGTTCAGGTTTGTACCTGGCACAGACATGGCGCACATCATCGATGGCCCTACACTCTGAACATAAGCCTGAATTAATCGTTCGTTTTAATTTTCTTTTTATGTAATCCAGTACTGTCTGCGAGTCTGTTACTCTTTCGCTCAAAAACTAGTCGACCGATTGAGCTGAAGTTTTGCAAGAACATAATTTTTTATACCTGGAAAGAACGTAGGAGTATTGCCGTTACATAATGTTTCACCGTTTCAAGATGGTGGTCGTTTTGATAATGGCTTGCGGTAACAACCGGATTATGTTCCTTGCCGATATTCAACTTTACTACGGCTAAATCGTTAGTCAAATCGAATTCGGAGACCGCTTGCAGTATTTGAAATTAAATTTTCTACAAAACTCTTTCTACAATACCTCTTTCAGTTATAGATAAAAGTAACTTTAAATGTGCATCGGTGTACACCTACCATACATCGGAGACAAGATGTACCTACCTCCGGTTATTTGACTAAAAACATAAAATAAAATAAACAAAAAAATAAAAAAATTAGAAAGCAAGTACGGTCACCTTCTCGTGGTGTATTTCGGATAACGCTACTGTGCAAAATCTTTTTTATACGTATTAAGATCAAGTAATCGGCTATAACTATTATTTACGATCGGGGCCTATTACTTTGAAACCCGCATTCTTCAGATTCGAGTCCTGCGCATACCAAACTGTTGCTCTGAAAAAATTACAATCGCTGATAGTTTTTATAAATCAAACAGGCTCTAATTGTTATTTTTAATTATTATTCTCACAACCATGTGAATAATGAAAATAGCGGCCTAGAAGGACGAACGAAGCGAGCCCTGATCGGCTAGCTTTTTTATATATATAATTCCAAATCGATTAAACTCACTAAATCGTTGATACATAAGTAAATAAACATAGAACAGATTCAGCGATTAGTATGCATTCGTTCTTGCCGCCCACAAAATGGAAACCGGTTTTGGTTTTTAATCTAAATATCAAATGTCTTGATCGTGATTGACAGACGTGTGGAAAGGGTGAACTAACATACGTCAAAATAACGAATAATATTTTTATAAAATTTTGTTTCTTAAAGATTATCTTAACGAATATTTATTATAATTTTGTAGAATAAATTTTACTTTTCTAAAAACTGGTAAAGATACAAAGATCGACATAATTATTTGGGAGGTTAAAATATTTGTATGCAATATCCTCATTTTTTCATTTAAACTGCCGGGGAAAAATGAACAAACATTTTCTACTTTATTACATTCTAACATTTTTCAAAACAAAATATTTTTTTACACGTATTTTATATCAGAATAAAATATTACATTAATAAATATAAATCTTGCGGTCCATACTCTCGTTTTTCAACTCCGGAGGAATAAACTTACTGATATAATATTAGAACACAATACTGATTAATATTTTTGACCGGATAGTTGGCCTATCGCCATTTAGCGTATCAAGTATTCATTTTTACTTCCTTGTACGAAGTAAAGAAAATATTATGACCGCGAAAAATTTCGGTTCCCAGATTTCAACGGAAATATCCATTTTGACTATTCCTGAATCCATTTGACTAGTTTCGGTGTTACATCTGTACGTATGTGTGCATCTCGCATAATCAAAAACGATTAGCGGTAGGATATTGAAATTTTGGATTTAGAACTGTTGTAACATCTAGTTGTGCACTTCCCCTTTTGTTTGCAATCGACTAAACCAAAAGTGTCCAATAAAGCCCAAAATCCAAAACAATTGGGATTACGGATTTTTTCTTAACTGCAGTGATAAATCCTTATTCAGAGTTTTCAACGATTTATCATTAGTAGTACTTATTTTCACTGGTTCCACAGTTGTAGCCAAATAAAATTTTAATTAATGAAATATTTAGATTTTTGGGGAAGATACATCAATTCGACTCGGACTTCCATCTCCTTTTATAAATTTTTATTTTTTAAATTTAAATATATTGATTTATTAATTATTATTAACCTCTGATTGTAAAAAAAGTACGATAAATAATAGTTCAATAATAACAATAAAAAAAAAAAGTATGAAGAAATATCAGACAGAAGTTTTTAATGAAATAAAATTTTATTTACTTTTCATTTAAAAAAAAATGTGTAAATGTAATTTAGTCGACGTACAAGAAGTCATGTGTTGTCCACATCAGATTTTTTCTTTGAAGTTAATGAAAAAAAATTCGATATATTTTCATCTGTATTTTATAGATTTAATATTTATTAACAGTATTTTATTTTGAGCTCAAAATAGTAAACTTATTAAAAAAACTTTAAAAAAATGAAAATAAAGTAAAATAAAATAATTTAATCATAAAAAAGACATTCAGATACCGAGCCAGTAAATATGAAATTTACCCCGATATTCCAACTTAATTTACTAAATTTAAAAATGGAAAATAAAAAGGAAGAAAAAATCAGTACGATTTTCATTGTTATGTAACCTTATACGATTCTGATAGAGAATTATATTTAGTAAAAGCAGCTCTGATAAGTGACGTTTGTACATCAGTCCTTTATATGCTTCATAAAAAAAAAAAAAAAAAAAAAATACTAGGATTAATAATACAAAGAAACACATTAATTAAATTCTTCCTGAGGTAAATATATATATTTACAGTCCACTGGGCTGATTTAGTCGTTAACTCGTCATCGTAAATTGGTTGTTCAACGGTTGATTTTATTCGCAAAAAAATCTGCTTTATTCTTAAAAATACATTTATAATTAACAATAAATAAGGTATTTAAAATTTTATCTACGTTCGGGATGGCAAAAACGTTTTATTAATCGATTATTCAAATTAATTTGATTAAATCCTTGCCTTTGAATGTTTTATAAGTAACTGAAACCTCGAAAACATGTGGATTTTTCAATTAAAAAAATTCGATATTTTTAAGGAAAAATTCATACAGTCGTATTATGTTACAGGTTATATGATATCGACAAATAATAATATAATTCTCTTATAAAAAATTTAAGTAACAGAAATGATAATTAAAAAATTTTATAGCGATACATGTCAAATATATAGATATATTGTGGAACTATGGACGCGCCCGCGCATGTGTTATTTCACTGCATCCAATCGGAGGAGGAGAGACGGCTCTGTTGCAACATCACCGAGCCGCTCGACGAGGGCTGCATTGTGGATCGGATGCCCCTCTTAGATTCCGATTGGAATGCCGTATACAAGGTGTGTTACAACATTCTAAAAGTGAAGATGACTGAAGAAGACCGGCACGGACGTTTCCCTGCACGAGGAGGATTCGTCGGACCTCTTGTGGGACGTGGATAGCTAGAGAGCTGGGGCATGAGGTCCTACAGGGTCGCCTCTGTCGAAGAGGTTGTCGGGTCTCCATTAAACTCGGGCAGAAGACAGAAGACAACCACGATGTGGATGAGTGTATGTGAGTGTACGGGTGTGCAAGTATGAGTAATGCAAGTAAGGTTCGACTGCGGTCAAAACTTACTGGTCGTTATTCTTTCGGAAAACAGGCTTTTAAGCCTATACCAAGCAGCGTGAGAATTTGGAACACTTTAGTTCCGCTTCTGTAATAAAAGATGGGCTTGTTCCAACTCTTGTTTAAGTTTATGTTAAGGCATCTACGCTGTTTAGTCTTGTCTTCTGTTAAGTCTGGGTAGTGGGTTGCCTGGTCGCCGGAGTTGGAGATCATTGTGGTTTTTCTTCTGTGCGGCGTCTGGTGACGCAACGGGGCGGCATGTTACGAATAATGCTGAAAGGTTGATATCGGGCATGTCGCTGGCAGATGGGGTTTCCCACGGGTCGCTACACGCATGGTGTGTTTCCTATAGTGTCTGATTTAGGTACGATTTTAGATTGGGGTCTCCCCCAATCGGTATATCACACAGTTTTTCCCCGGGCATGGTGCCTTTCGGGCGAGTTTGGCTAAGTTTAGTTTGGTGGATTCGAATCAATGCCCGGTCTGAAGATACAGTGGACCACGTCCTCTACGTCTGTCCCCGATTCGAATTCAAGGTCGAACGTTCACGAACTGTTAAGGAACTTGAGAGAATACATTCCTTACTGGAACTTCGTATTAACCGGATATGATCCACGAGAAGTGGTCTATAGGGGCTGGTTTTCTTAGGGCCCTTGCGGTGTGTAGGTCTGGAGAAGGAGTTTAATCAAGGTATTTGATCGCGGTAGGATCCCGGGTGGCTAGGTTTTCGGCTTAGGCATTGAATTGGTTGGAGGTAGGAGCATTGGTATCGTGCCACAGTTATATTGGTATTATATGTGATTCGATTTGGGGGTGATTCGACCCCCCCCCCCGCTGATGGGGTGGTCGCCCCGCCGGGATATGTTAACTCGTGCAACCAGGGGCGTGGCTTCCCTCTGCCGGTGGCGGTCCTGATCGTGACGTGGGAGATAACATGATGGGAGCGGGTGGTGGTGCGGGGTTTGTCCCCGGCTCCTACGCGGACCGGAATGAGGTTGCGTTCCTCTTATTAGGTGACCTAAATTGGTCGACTTATTTGGGTGTACGTCTGAATTTCTATGTTGCGTAAGACATAATTTTGATCGGTATTAGTGTAGTACTGATTTAACTTTAAACTCGTTCGTTTTCTGAGGCATTCACAATCACAAACGGTGCCGTCAAATCTGTACTAGGCGCGAGGTTTGCGCTTCCGCGGTTTCGGTCAGTTAGTTTGAGGAAATCATGTTAGGTTGGATGTGAAGATGCCCGTTCGAGGCCTTACGTGATGGCGAAATTTGATTTGTATTTTACCGATACCAATGTCTGCCGAGGCATTTACATCGGTGGCATCCAGACCGGGCCTGGCTGATGACTGTGAGATGTAATCAGTTAGAGGGTCTAAAGACGATCTCCGGTAAAGCCCCTCAGGGCTTGGAACGGAGAGGGTGGTGTGGCAACCGGTAACGTCACAAGATGGGTGCCTTCTCCTACGGGGTTGGGTTGACAGGGGCGGTTAATCGGTTCTGGCTAAATCGACTCGAGTCGGTTTGGCTGGAACCCGACATAACCACAAACGGGCGCGTTGATGGTATCTACGAGCAGATTTTTGGCCTCCTCCTAAGTTAAACCCCCCAAAAAAACATTATAGATCGATGTAAAATTTGTTATCGATATAAAATATCGAGAAAATACAAAATATTTAATCAGGATATGACATCTAAAAAAAAAAATAAAAAAAATGCCTTCTTGTTTTTATTTCTTTCTAAACAAAAGTAAGTCTCGATAGTGGTTGCAATGATTTTGATTTAGTCGCACAACATTCCACCCGCATATTTTGACACGAATTCAAGGATATGAAAGTCGTAAACTTTAATTATGTACAACTTCCGAAATGCTATGAAATGCGGTTCTTACCTGCCGCTCCGAAAATGATCGTAAGGTTTTTTATTAGCAAACAATATACGCTCATTATTGGAAACAGAAAATATTATCGGCCATTAAACACGCTAGGTTTATTATTATTCTCAAATTTAAATAAAATTGTATTTTTGCTACTGTTAAATAGAGATAACTTGGAATTATAAAAAAAACATTTGGTATAAAATAAATTAAAAATAATTTATTGCAGGTTATTTTTTATGTTTATATTATTAGATTTCAACAGTTTATGTACCATTAGGAATTATTTAATTTTTATTAACTTTCATTTTCAAGATAAATACTTTTAAGGCATCTCTAATTACGAATTTTGCTTCCCGATTTTTTTTTTTAATGCGATTTCTTATAATCTGTTTACAAACTAACAGTTTAAATTAAGTAGAATACCAAATAAATCTACATAAATTATAAAACAGATTAAATTTTAAAATTAACAAAAACCTAGACTTCAATATAACAGAAATATGCGACAAAACTCGGGTGTTTGTTTTTGAAACGCAACCCAAGCAAAATACTTTTTAGAAAAGTTAAAAATAATTTCGAATGAGGAAGTTTTAAAATAATATTACTACCTATTGTGTTGTTTTATAATAGCTGATATAATTTTCTATTTATTTTTAGTGAAAGGTTAGTTATTTTTCGCTATCTGTGTTTTTTTATTAAGTAGAACTGGTTTTGAACACGAAAGAAAGGATTTTTATTGTAGAAATTATTTAACAATTAAATCTTTTTTTTGTGCGAAGACGGTTTTCAATTACGGTTTCCGGGTAAGAATGTACAAAATAAATCGTCAGTTTATCGGTTGGTAAAAAATATAGAGGAACCGGTTCTATATGCGATCAGAGACAGCCGGAAATGTTTCGTCATTAAGTACTGAATTACGAAACATTGGAAGATGTTAGTGTAGGCTTTTTAAATTACGAAAACTTACTCAACGAAAAGAAATATCTCCGTATAATGTCTTTAAAGCTACCGGCTACTTAACTTAAAGCCATAACAAATTCAAATATCCATTCATCGCACACGATTGATTATGCTGCTAGGCTCCACTGCTCTCAACGGTTTAATCGATTTGTTTGGAAGAGCATTAAAGTATTGGATAATTTTTTTTTACAGAAGAGGCTTTTTTTTTCATTTGAACGGTTACGTTAATAGTCGGAATGATTGCTATTGGAGCTCCAACAATTCTCACGTCATTAGTTCAAGATTTCTTCACCGACAGAAAATTGGTGTGTGATGCGCAATATCTAGGCGAAGAATAATCGGCTCCATATTCTTTGAAAACATTCTTAATGCAGACCTCTACCGAGAAATTATAGAGCAATTTATCGCAAATTTAGAATTAAATGAGAGACATTCGTAGTTTCAACAAGATGGGGCCACATATCGCACTGCAAGAACAACATCGACCTTTTGAGAAATTTGTTTGGTGAAAGAGTAACATCGACCGGCTTATGGCCAGCTAGGGCACCAGATCTTTCTCTTGCAGAGTTTTTCTCTGTGGGTATCTAAAAGGTTGCGTATTCAAAAATAATCCACGCATCAATATCGAACTGAAAGCCAACATAACTCAAGAATTACAGATAACTAGAAAGGTTGCACGAAGTATGAAAAAGAGGGTAAACGTTTGCGTTGATGAAAATGGTGGACACGTTCAACATTTATTTAAAGAAATATTGATATCAATATTCTTTTGCGCAAATAATTGTAATGTTTATAGTTAATCGCATTATTTTAATTAAATCAGACATCCTGTACAACCTCGATATGATCTAAATTATATTAAAACCGATACAGGAAAAGGTATAATAATCTTGCGATAACTAAAGATCTCGTAATACGATTTTTGTAAATTATTATTCCTAATGTGTACGTTGCAATTTAACCAATAAGTAAACAATAAGCAACCCCCTCCCTTCACAGCCCAATGACATGAGGATGATATGTATGATGTATAAATGAATGTAGTCTTGTACAGATTCAGGCCGACCACTCCTAAGATGCGTGGTTAATTGAATCCCAAACAACAAAATACACATGTATCCAACGCCTAGTTCGACCGTCCCAATTTTTTTAAATCGGCATAACAGCAACTAACTTTTACCAGGACTTGAACTTGAAAATCTTCGACTTCAAACAACTCATTTGAGTTTACCACTAGACCGATCCGCTGGGCTAAATTTTTTTAAATGAAAAAGAAAAAATGAAGGAACCTACATTTGATGATTTCTATATATATCTGAACTGTAATTAAGCCTAAACAAACTGAGTTAACATAAACATGCTTTAAAAAAGTACGGCTGGGGCGATGGAAATGCTTTGAAGCATATCATTCTTTATACGAAGCATTATCTTACTTGAAGCAATAGAAATGCAATTACCGCCTTTTCACGTTCGAAGTTTTGTAAGTATTGTAATGTGGCGTTTAGACATGAAATACAATAAAAATAATTCGTAATAAATCTAAAAAAAGAAATATTCATTATTATTTCTATTTTAGTTATTTAATTTACTAGATAAATCTGGTTTTCCAAGTTCTTTATCCATTTACTACGTTTCTGTATAAAAAGATTCTTATGCTTAGGGTTTTTTTTCACTTATTCATATACATTAGTATCGCTTTTTTAAGTGTTTTAAAATTGGTGAAAAAAGTAATTAGAAATATTTATTTACTAAAAGATTTAAAAAAAAAAACAAATTTATCTTGAGTTTGAAGAACTCTGGTCAGATAACAGAGATAACATTTTGGTAAATTGGCATTTCTCTCGCCACCACCCCATTCGGTCGCCCTAGAGCATATGACCAAATATCCATACCAAAAACGGCTAGTGTGCCTCAAAAACAGTTTAGCGACTAATAATCTAATAGCTCCTAGTGAGCTTACTTAACAGCGTGAGCGGACTAAGCGAGGTGCCATACACCACCATCTTACGTGTCCCAATCGTTCACTTGTCATACAATAAAACTAAACCGGGGAGGCGCACCCTTTCCTTGTTATTATATTAAAAAGACAGTAATTTCCTGTCACACCTCGGTCGCTGAATGCCAGCTAGTACCTGTCCACCATTTATAGTGCTTGGAGCTGTATCTGGCTGTTGGCCAGCCATTATCTCTGGATTAGCTTCCCGCAGCAGCACGGTAGGAGTCATTATATATTACCCTTAACTAATCTATCGATGTCGGTTGAACAACGCAACCTCATCGAGGAACTCCCATACGGTCCGATAATGCGGCTCTCGCCGTTTATGAGCGGCCAATTTTCCCCTTGACCTCTAAGTTCCAGAGTGGCCCGGTCTCTGGCCCTCCCAAGAGCTGGGCAGTCAAACATCATATGCTCATTTGACTGGACCTCCCCGCAGACGCACAGCTCATCAGCTGCCAGGGGAAACCGAAATAAATATTATAAACAAATAAACAGTGATAACATAGGTCACACTTACACAGAACTTTAATAAAGTACGGACCTGTTAAATAATTATTCAACAGTTGATAGTAGAAAAATCAAATTTAGCAGATAATTCTACCGCGAAACAATCTATTTTTACGGTACCAGACCACCACACTACGAAGATCACAATCAGAGCAACTTATAAATTTTAAATGAAAGTATTATAATTCGGACACAACAATTTAAAAGACACGAAATTAATCGACTTAAAGATTTTCGGGCTTCGATGATCGAACCTAAATGATTTATTTCAAAAGTGGTCTATAGTATCTCTTAAATAACTGGTCAAAAATGAAATACATTATTAAAATTTAGCAAATTCTCCAATCTTAAAACAAACTATTCTTGGTACGACAGCATTACTTTACGTGTATTATCATTTTTGATTAGGGTTCTGGTGTCCGAAGTATTTAATCAAGATTTTTATTCAGTACCTTTCTTCAAATCGATGGGCTGCAATCCTAACCCTTTCATTTAAAATTCTTGAGTTGCCTACCGTGTGGGCTCCGGGTTGTGGCGGTTTCAAAGAAAAAATAGATCGTTCCGAGTTAGAAGGATCTGGTGAATTTTATTTTTAAATGTTTAACTGTTGAAAGATTGTTTAAGAATTCCCAAAAATCGATATAGTTTTCTATTCGATTTTTTAGTCTTCTCTTTTTTCTAGGTCTTCAATTATATCGTATATTTCTTTATTTCATTTGGACCGTAAATTTTCTTAAAATTCTTCTTTTTTTATCGAGTAAATTCTATTTTTTCTATTCCGTTTATTTTTGTTGTTTCCATGCCGTACAAGATTACTGGTCTTTCAACTGTGCCGTAATACTTTAATTTGGTACTGACAGAAAGGATATTTTTATTGTACATTTTTTTTTGTGTAAAAGTTTAGTTGTTCTAATTTGTGTTTTTTTAGTCTCATCATTTCTGTCTCTGAAAAGGAGTTCTCCATGCCTGCTATTTCAGTTCCCTCTTTACTCGGTTAATTTGGTCGATCGCTTCTTGTTCTGATTCTGCAAACAGCGCTAAGTCGTCGGCCAAAGCTAAACGTTCAGTCTTGACGTTGTGCACGTCCTTTTTTTTTGCACTTAATTCATTATTTTCTGGAAGGTTTTCATGACTTTAATTAAAACCAAGTACATTACTAAAATATCATTAATTTTCATATTATCTAAGCACGGTTTAATCCTGAACGTTAAATTAAAATGTAGGAAATATAATTTAAAAAAATGTAAAAATAATAAAATTTATTAATAGATTATAATAAAAAATAAAACTATAATTTGGATTTTATTAATTAGGTAATTTCTGAGACAATACCACCAACTGAAGCAGACCGGTAAAAAATAAGATTATTGACTGGAAATTTCCGAGTGTTTATTATGAGTATTTTTACTTCCTTGTATGAATAAAAGGAAGTATTGTGATCGCGAAAAATTTCGGTTTTCAGATTTCAACGGAAATATCCATTTTGATCATCCCTGAATCCGTTTTGACTAGTTTCGGCGTGACGTTTGTATGTATGTACGTATCTCGCTCGATTAGCCGTAGGATGTGAAATTTTGGATTTAGGACTGTTATAACATCTAGCTGTGCACCTCTCCTTTTGATTACAATCGACTGAACCAAAAATATTCTAAAAAGCCCAAAATCAAAAAAAAAAAAATTAATTTTGGACTTTTTCTTAACTGCAGTAAATAAGCCCCGATTGAGTCTTCAACGATATATCATAAGTAGTATTTATTTTCATTGGTTACAGAGTTATAGTCTAATAACATTTTAATCAATGAAATATTTGGATCTTAGGTTAGAATCAGACATATTCATTTTTTTTAAATTTTAATTGATTTAATTAACAAATTAACCTGTGATTTTAAAAGATTTTTACGATAAATAATAATTCAGTAATAATAAAAAACAAACAAAAAAATAAAATCAAATATTTAAAAAATCAGAAGTTATTAATGAAATAAGATTTTATGAACTTTTCATTTAAAAAAAAAAAAAAATATGTATATGTAATTTAATAGGCGTACAAGGAAGTTATGTGGTGTCCGCATCAGATTTTTTAATAAGTGTATTTATTTTATTAGCGATTATTTATATATACTACAAAATTGTAATTAAATGTAATCCAAAATAATGTAAAAAAATACACCGAATTATTATTTTTTTAGTACTGTCATTCCTGTGTGAAAATATTTAAAAAATTTTTCGCGTAATAAAAAACGTTTCATGTTTTATGGTATAAATGTCAAGTTACACATGTCAGTATTTATTTTTACACGTATGTATTTTTACAAGAATGGTAAATTCATCCGACTTATACGAAAAGAAATGTCAAGGATATCGATTAAAATAAATAAAAAAAAACAAACAAGTCGGTTGCAAATTATGTTTGATTGTAGGACGTACATAACGCGTCGTTAAAGAAGATCACGGTTTTAAAATACATTCCGTGTGATATATGAGAATTATTTAATAAATATTATTCAAGATGGTAGACTAACTGATTAATTATTTAATGTTCGGCCGACGAATATCGCCGAGTGATACTGTCTTATTGAGTTTTTGATTAAAAATGTAAATGTTTCTCCATCTTTATTCTGCTGACGTTGTTGAATACATATTATTGATCAGTCGTCGCTAATTAAATGCAAATTTATTGAAAAATAAGACTACAGATTTTAATGAGAGAAAAACAGGAATTTTTATAAGTTTATGCAAAGCCGAATTCTATGGAAATAAAAATAAAAATTCATCGAAAAAGTTTAAAATCAAATAACTACGTACTACGTATTATAGAGGGAAACCGTATGTTAAAAATATATTCCTCGATCGATTACAACATGAATATTACTGAGCTTTTGTAACCTTTTTTTGCGTCTGGTATTAAAAATGACCGATCGTTTGCGCTTAAAACTTGGACGACTGACTGTTTTGATGACACTAATTACTTTTATTTGTAGAGGTTTTTCAGTTCTCGGAGGTTTCAAGTCCTTATGGAGATTAGAATCCACTTTTTTTCTTTTTTTTTAACCTAACCGCCGTTAGGTATTACTTCACAGGATGAGATGAATGACAATTCTTGTAGCGAGTGAAAATATTATGCCTGACCGGGATTCGAACCCAGGACCTCCGGATGAAAGGTTGAGACGCTACCACTCGCGCCACGGATGCCGGCAGAATCAATCTTAGGTACGCATTAAATAAACTTCAAAAGTAGGCCTTTCATAAATTGTTAAACTTAAAAAATTTTGCAAAAATAATACATCTCGCATTCTCTCTGATGCGATTATACTCTATAAAGATATATAAAAGTATTAATAATATAGGAAATGTTAAGATTTTTTTTTTTTGTTTACAATTTATTTATTCGTGTTTTATAAGTAAAAATCTGCGATAAAGTCTTACGGAAATAAAATAGAGAAAAAGAGTATGCAACAAAAACCGTTTACAAAAATGTTACATAAAATTTAAACCTAGATGGTCATTTCGATTTTTAAATAATTTTTGCCTTAGTGTCAACTAAGGCAAATGTAGACAACATTTTTTCCCCCGACTGTCTACCGATGACAATGGTTTAACGATCGAAATGAGCAACTATATTTAGAATTTAAGTAAAATCTTTGAAGCGTAAGTTCTTTTTACAATTTATTCATTTTTTCAAAACTAATTTTTTATAAATTTAAGTAAGCATAAGTTCAACTATATTTTTTACGGTGACAAAATGATGAAAATTTAAGAATCTTTCCTGAAATCTAATCCAGGATTAGTTAAGCAAAATCAAATTTCGTTGCAGCAGCAGATCGAGTTAAAAAACAATATATTTTTTATATTTGTAAAATACTTTGAGAATAGTGAAATCCGAAGTTAATAATATTTTAGATAGCAGTACGGCGTTACAAAAAAATATTTTTATGGAATTTATTTATTTTACCGACTACGTAGCCTAATCGTTTGATCACAGTTACTATTGAAAGATGATTTTTGTAGCGTATAAAACAATGTCAAGCCTGATTCCAGGATTCTAACCTAAAACCTTCTCTGGATGAAAGGTGATGTTACAGCTCCACCGCAAAGATCGCGACAAAAAATTCACGCAATATTGTCGATAATATTTATTTAAGTAGCAAACTTAGTACAGATTTAACCTATTGCCGGCAAAGATTTGTTTACTTGAAGCGTTTTTTATATACCGGTAAATTTTACTGGCTGAACCGGAAACTAGAACCGGTTTAATTTATTTTTTCTTAAGAGTAGAAATATTTTGAAAGCTTTTGCGTTAACAAGTATATAAGGTATAATTATAGTAGAAAAATATTTCCGATTTAAAAGCGATTTATATGCACGAATAGTGTTATTAAACCCATTTCAACAAATAATTGTGATTTTTGTTAGATAAATAATTTTTTAAATTTTCATTTGCTTGCTAACCGTTCTAATGGTAGTCTAGATCGGTATATATATCTACATAAAACTATTCTACTTTTACACGTATAAAACAAAAAAAAAATAAATAAATAAAATAGTGCAGTAAAATATGTTTAAAGCAAGTCATTTATTCTGATTTTATTAAATAAATATTCGTAAATGTGTTTAAATTATCAAAAAAAAAGCTAACAATACAGTTGTACGACTTTTCCGTCACCCGGCCTTTTTCTGATCCACAGAAAAAAGCCGCAGATACACATCTGCTTACATACACACACATTTAAAAACAATAATTTAAAATATTTATCGTTTTATTTAAATATATTTTTTGTTTATTTAATTCAATGATTGTAACTAAAGCGTGCGCGCATACCGTATTTCATTCGCGCGGGTGTGGCGGTACTAGCGGCCACTTTAAATACTTTTTTACACTTTAAATATTATTCATCTATTTAATTTTACCGCTCACCTATGACATCAAACCATAGTAAACGAAAAAAACAGCATTTTTTAGGATGGGGGGTGCGATTTTGCAAAAATATTTTGTTGAAAATATTATTTTATTTAATCGTTAACAAATGCGCCTAAGGAAGACCTTAATTAGGTGAAATCTTGAGATACTGAGGGTGACCTTGCTCTACAGCCTCACTCCCTTAACCGATTAAGTTGAAAATTTAATGGCATTAATGCCCCGTATATAGAAGTATTCTGACCGAGTCTGGTCAAAATCGGTCGAGTAGTTTTGGATATATAAAGTGATTTAGAGGCGACACTAAACACACGTGTACATAACCAAAATCCGGAAAATTTCCACCCGTTTTTGGTTTTTTGGATTCCTTAGGACTGAAAACGTAAAGTTCCGGTGAAAAACCGCGTATACCCAAATCGAACCGATTTCAATACTTTCCCTTCTAAAGCTACAGTTCTGCTAAAGCGTTAGACGGGAAAGTAAAAGCGATGATTAAATTACGCCATCATCTATAAGATAAACCAAAGAATGATAAAAACGTGAATTATATTTTTAATTATTTTAAGTTATTATTTCTTTACTTTTTGTAATGCAAAAGAGAAATTAACAACTTCAAACTTTCGTAACAGAGTTGTAATGTCTCTGTCTTTCATCCTAAGGTTTCGGGTTCGAATCCGGGTCAGGCGAGGCTTATTTTATACGCTACAAGATTCGCTGTAATCCATCATACTAACTACTGTTAGGCATCGACCTGCTGTTACTGTTTAGTTAGTGAATAAATGGTTATCTCTATTAAACCAAACTATGATCTTCGTGTTAACTCGACTATAGAGAGCTTCCTTTTTAATGAATTATTGGACCGATTTGTCTTCTCGCCGATACCAATTTATTTAGGATAAAAAAACAGTTTTATTTTGTCGATGAGTTTTTAAAACGATATTATTAATAAAAAAAAAAAAATCTTGAAATTTTTTGCATGAATTTCTGTTTGATGTGCATCCTTAATATGTAATCAAATAATTTTCTTTAAAGCCTTCTGAATTTCTTGTAAATACGGTAATTTCACATATTTATGTCTCGATTTATTAATAGGAATTTTAATAGTATTTATTATTTATTTTATTATTAATTGTGCATTTTATGATTGCTCTTATCAGTGTTTTACCGTAGTTTCCCTCGGTCCATCCAAGCAAATTGCGGGGTAGTTTTTTATACATGGAGTAGCACACAACTACCCGTTCCTGAAGCTATCTAAATATAATATATAATTACGTACCGATGCTATAGGAGAATGTTAAAAATCAGATGGGTGGATAAAGTGACAAATGAGGAGGTATTGCGGCAAATAGATGAAGAAAAAAGCATTTGGAAAAATATAGTTAAAAGAAGAGACAGACTTATAGGCCACATACTAAGGCATCCTGGAATAGTCGCTTTAATTTTGGAAGGACAGGTAGAAGGGAAAAATTGTGTAGGCAGGCCACGTTTGGAGTATGTAAAACAAATTGTTAGGGATGTAGGATGTAGAGGGTATACTGAAATGAAACGACTAGCACTAGATAGGGAATCTTGGAGAGCTGCATCAAACCAGTCAAATGACTGAAGACAAAAAAAAAAAAACGTACCGATCAGAATAAAGAATCTATTTATTAAATGATCACAAAAAAATATCGATTAACTTTAATTTGGTAAAATTCAGAACGGCTAAGATTATAGAAAAATTGAAAATGTTTATATAAAGTTTTATAGTTAATAGTTTAACCGTAAATTATTAGTCGTTTTTAGTATTCATCGGTAGCCTCATAAAAACAGACATTTGCAAGAAACCTAAAGTCGAGAAATCTGCGCCTAAACAAGGATATGAAAAGCGTTGCAAAAGCTTTGACTTAAAAACTCGGAATAAAACAGCTTTAATAGTGGTAGTCATTTAAACATTTCGCAGATAGTTTCAAAGCGAAATATAATTAGGAAACATATTTCCTAAATAACTGTTCGACAGTGAAAAATGTAGCAAATGCTTCTATCCCTGAACGACCTATTTTATAGCCTCAATTTTGGTTGTAGATATCGAATTTGGATTTTGTTTTCTAGATCTAAACTTATTTTCTGTGCCCCTTAAAGTGATGTATCAAAACCCTAGGCTTTTTTATTAAAATTTTGAGTCGCCCCCCCCCCGCTAAGGGGACTTGAGGTGCGGTGGTTTCATATCGAAAAATATATCTTTTAGAAGTAGAAACATTTTGTAAATTATATTTTGAAAATTTTAAAGGTTGAAAAGTTAAAAAAAGAAATTCTCACGCCTTATTAACACTATACATGCGATATAACTTCTGCTAAATCCTGCAAAATTTATGAATAGTATGTTTAAAAGTCCCTGTACTTTTTTAGCTACAAGATTTCGTGTACGTAAATGAAAGTTAAGGATTCCGTTTATCTGTTTATGATATAATTTCAGCGATCTAGCTTAGAGACACCGGTTATTTTTGAAAAAAAAATGTTACAAAAGTATTTGATTAAATGATTATTTAATACGTTTAAAACATGTCGACTGATATTCGTTCGTTTATTTCTAACGATCGAAGGTTAGTTGAAGAATAACAGAACGAAGACGTAACAACGTCTTGTAAGACTTTTGAGTCGTTCAACCGGAGTAAAAATCGACCAGTATATTAATGCTAATAAACGGTAGTTTTTCATGTTTATTTAAATAAGTTTTTATCTGAATAAATTTTTCATTAATGGTAGAGGTGTCAAACAAAAACAGAAAAACCTTCTATTTTACGACCGATAAAAATAATTATGCTAAATAAAAAATTCCGTAAGGGTCAAATAATAATAATAAAGCGGATTTTTTAACACGTCTGAGAACGTATATGTAATTCAGTCTCGTGAAGATTTATTTACTACTTTTTAAAACGTTAATTTCTTATAAATTACTTCAAGCGTAAGCAAGTGAATCGGTTTATTTACAAATTAGTCGTCAAATTATTCTTTTTTCTAGAAATAAAATTTAGATACAAGTAATAACCCTATTAACTAGTTTGGATACATGTCTTATGGTAAATAATAACAAAATAGGTATCTTAAATATAATTCTCGTAGTAAATTTATTTAAATACGTAATAAATTAAGTGGAAATTTACCGAAGTAAATCTTTATAGGTCGCTTTATTTTAAACGCCTTTAATTTATAGTTACATCTTCAGGTTATATAGAAGAAATAAGAATAATCCTAATAAAAATACGCCTTTAAAACTATAAAAAAATTTCAGTTAAGTCACGCACTTCATCGTTACCATTAGAAATTGATTTATACTTTAATTCTGCACTTAAGGTGGCATAATCAAATGATTTTAAACGACTTAAAACTAGTCACAGATCGCTTCTAAAAATGAATTCGATAACCGATCGATAGTAATAGTAAGCGTCGTATGCCAGGTTTAATCAAGAGTGATAAATATGAAGTGATTTTCGGTTAAATGGAAAAGCAGCTTCGGCTCATTTAACGGAATTACGGGATATCAGCCTGTCAAACCCACAGAAATCCAGGATGTAATCACTCTAACAAGAGATACCTTCTCTCTTTTACAATGAGCTAGTTTATTTTCAGAGAAAGCAGCTTTAATATTGTCAGTTATACGTCGATTTTGATAATTTAAGTATGCTTAAGCGATAAATTTTTGTACTGTACCCTATATAACTTGGTGGATAACTTTTTATGATTTTTTTTTTTTTTTGTCTTCAGTCATTTGACTGGTTTGATGCAGCTCTCCAAGATTCCCTATCTAGTGCTAGTCGTTTCATTTCAGTATACCCTCTACATCCTACATCCCCAACAATTTGTTTTACATACTCCAAACGTGGCCTGCCTACACAATTTTTTCCTTCTACCTGTCCTTCCAATATTAAAGCGACTATTCCAGGATGCCTTAGTACATACTAAGGCATCCTGGAATAGTCGCTGGCCTATAAGTCTGTCTCTTCTTTTAACTATATTTTTCCAAATGCTACTTTCTTCATCTATTTGCCGCAATACCTCTTCATTTGTCACTTTATCCACCCGTCTGATTTTTAACATTCTCCTATAGCACCGCATTTCAAAAGCTTCTAATCTTTTCTTCTCAGATACTCCGATCGTCCAAGTTTCACTTCCATATAAAGCGACACTCCAAACATACACTTTCAATAATCTTTTCCTGACATTTAAATTAATTTTTGATGTAAACAAATTATATTTCTTACTGAAGGCTCGTTTAGTTTGTGCTATTCGGCATTTTATATCGCTCCTGCTTCGTCCATCTTTAGTAATTTTACTTCCCAAATAACAAAATTCTTCTACCTCCATAATCTTTTCTCCTCCTATTTTCACATTCAGCGGTCCATCTTTGTTATTTCTACTACATTTCATTACTTTTGTTTTGTTCTTGTTTATTTTCATGCGATAGTTCTTGCGTAGGACTTCATCTATGCCGTTCATTGTTTCTTCTAAATCCTTTTTACTCTCGGCTAGAATTACTATATCATCAGCAAATCGTAGCATCTTTATCTTTTCACCTTGTACTGTTACTCCGAATCTAAATTGTTCTTTAACATCATTAACTGCTAGTTCCATGTAAAGATTAAAAAGTAACGGAGATAGGGAACATCCTTGTCGGACTCCCTTTCTTATTAGGGCTTCTTTCTTATGTTCTTCAATTGTTATTGTTGCTGTTTGGTTCCTGTACATGTTAGCAATTGTTCTTCTATCTCTGTATTTGAACCCTAATTTTTTTAAAATGCTGAACATTTTATTCCAATCTACGTTATCGAAAGCCTTTTCTTGGTCTATAAACGCCAAGTATGTTGGTTTGTTTTTCTTTAATCTTCCTTCTACTATTAATCTGAGGCTTAAAATTGCTTCCCTTGTCCCTATACTTTTCCTGAAACCAAATTGGTCTTCTCCTAACACTTCTTCCACTCTCCTCTCAATTCTTCTGTATAAAATTCTAGTTAAGATTTTTGATGCATGACTAGTTAAACTAATTGTTCTGTATTCTTCACATTTATCTGCCCCTGATTTCTTTGGTATCATAACTATAACACTTTTTTTGAAGTCTGATGGAAATTCCCCATTTTCATAAATATTACACACCAGTTTGTATAATCTATCAATCGCTTCCTCACCTGCACTGCGCAGTAATTCTACAGGTATTCCGTCTATTCCAGGAGCCTTTCTGCCATTTAAATCTTTTAATGCTCTCTTAAAATCAGATCTCAGTATTGTTTCTTTCATTTCATCCTCCTCTTCTTCCTCTATAACACCATTTTCTAATTCATTTCCTCTGTATAACTCTTCAATATATTCCACCCATCTATCGACTTTACCTTTCGTATTATATATTGTTGTACCATCTTTGTTTAACACATTATTAGATTTTAATTTATGTACCCCAAAATTTTCCTTAACTTTCCTGTATGCTTTTTATGATATGATATTAAAAAAGAACCTAATTAAGCCGCTAGAATTATGTCAGTTCTGCATATAATGCGTAAAACAATGCTTGAGGTTTACGTTTTCTTTTTATTGACATAGATAGGAAGAGGGAAACATTTTACGCATGGTTTTACAGAAACATTTTCTGTAGTTAGAATTTACATCTTTATAAAAAAAAAAACCGATGACAAAAGTTTTGCATTTTAATATTGTTCACTAACCGATAATTATTACTCTGCCGGCTCAATAAAATTATTTTTAAAACGCCAACGAATGTTTTCGGAAAAGGAACCAAAAACATATTCCATTATTTCATATTCCAGGATATGAAGGGAGTTTTGGAAACAATTTTAAATCGTCAGTGTAATACGAATAATCTGGTCGCAGTATACGAGATGTGTGAGAAAAGTAATGAGACTGACTTTTTACTTACCAAATATTTATTTTTTCAAACAATATCCCCTTCAAAGTAGTTCCCTTAAGCAGCTATACGCCGGCGGAGTCGTTGTTCCCACTCCTGGTAGCAGCGCTGAAAGGCTTCAACTGATAAGGCTTTTAACTGATCGGTCACAGTCTTTTGAACGTTCAGCAGAGTTCCAAAATGACGTCCTTTTGAGAAATGTTTCAATTTCGGGAAAAGGAAAAACTCGCAAGGACTCTAATCAGGTGGATAGGGGGGTTGAGGAACCGTAGGAATGCGTTTTGAGGTCAAAACTTTCGTGATGGAAATGGCCGTGTGCCACGGGGCATTATCATGAAATCGTCACAAATTTTTGGCATGTCCAAATCGTATGTAAAAATTTAATGTACGGTGAAAGTGTTTAAATTTAACTGTTCACTCATCATTCTTATTGTTAAATGACGGTCTGATCTCACAAGAACCCTCACACGCTCGACGTTTTGGTTAGATTCTGAAGTTGAAGATCTCCCTGAGCGAGGTTGATGTTCAACGTGTTTTCGGCCTTCCAAAAATGATTTGTGCCGGCGGAAAACTTGTGCTTTTGATAATCAATGTTCCCCGTAGGTTTGTTTCAACTTTTCAAAGGTCACACTCGCGGATTTCCCACGTTTAACACAAAACTTGATCGCACAACGTCGCTTTAAATTCCGATGCTCCATTTTCGTAACACACAACAAAAACACAACTTCACTGATGGCGCTGACAAAAATAATGTGTTGGTTTAACGGAGTGAAACTCGTTCTGAACATGTTGAAGAGATGAACAAACCGGTTTAGCACAGACCGGTAGACACAGCGTGGCCAGATCGCTCGCACTGTTACCAATCTCATTACCTTTCTCACACACCTCGTATATGTACCTGAAATTTGTTATTATGAGTATGTTTACAAATTTTTCACGACTAATATTTTCATTTAAACCATCTGTTCTTGTACGAGAGAACTGCTGTTCTATATGCGCCATTTTAACTCATAAAATAGTTACAGAACTACTTCCATTACCCCTCCATCATTTTATTCCGATTTCACATTTTTATAGTCTAAATATAGTTGCAGTGAAATCGCCTGTCAAATCTTAAAATGAGCTTTTTTTTACAAAAAACGGCGTGAGAATTTTTAAAAATCGTTTAATCGGCGGTACTCGATATTCTACTTAATATTGTAATATCATTGCATTTCAATAATTTATAACACAAAAATTTTACTGTCTGTCTAAATTTTACTTTTCCAAAATCTTCCGTTAAACTGTGAATTTTTTATTTTAATACCGATAAAAAAATGAAAATAGTATACCCAAATGTTGTTTTATACATTTTATTCAAAAAATTATTATTGATGTATCTAACGGTGTAATTAAACTTTTCTACAATTTATTTTTTGTACGACACGTAACCCAGAAAAATCACTCGCCAAGTTTTATGGTGTTTCGCATAGACGGAACGATAGTGTAATGCAAAGAATTAATGAACTGCTCTCGGAAAACGAAAAAATGCATTATTCTCAATTCTCCATTCCGTAAAGGAGAAATTCCATTATCTCATTCCATTATCTCCATTCCGTAAAGGAGAAATTTGATCTCTTAAAACGTCACGCCTTTAATTAAATTTGAAAGAACTTCTATGCATTTTAGAATGATTTTTACAAAACTTATTTTCTTTGAATCGGTTCGCTGATAAGGAATATATTCATTCATTTTTTACCGACTGATTTATCTGAGTGTCATAACCGTGAATAATTGCAAATGCATTATATTGCTTGCCGTTCTCAAGATCGTCAAAGATTACACGACGAATCAAACCGAACGGTTAAGTTAAGTAATTTGTCGCCACTTCTTCGTTTGGCATAATTTATTAATCGTGCCAAATTAAATGAATTAAAAGTGATATTCAGTTTAACTCTGTTCAGCGCATTGTCTGGCAGTTTAGTAAAAGTTATTATTAATTTAAAAACATCCTCGATCGGTTTCCGAGCAGTGTAAGCCTGTGTAAGCGACAAATTTAATGTATCTATTTCTGTAGGAAACAGTGCATTATTATCGTAGATAGACTATCTCCGGTTAATATTGGTGGTCGATCGATTAAAATTAAATATCCTTGAATCTTAAAACATCGACTGGAAATTTAGTGATAGTATACAGGGGACAGGAAGATTTTACAAGTCTATTCGTAAAGTAACTTTCGACTCGTTATCAAAAAAAACACCGACTGATAAAGTAGACAACTTATTATATACAACTTATACCTACACTTTTTAGCTACTGTTTTGCATAATGGCCATCCAAATTAAGACACTTGTCATATCTGTATACAAGTTTTTGAATACCCTCGTCATAAAACTCTGCCGCCTGTGATTTAAGTCAGGGAGTAACACCGTTTTTCAAATCCTCGCCGTTTTGAAAATGCCGCGTAAAAAACGAAATCAAAGCTGTACGATGGACGGTTAAATAACTTCTATTTGAAACTGTCGATTTGCCGTAGAGTGCGTACTGTAGCGTTAACGAGCGTTATTCTAAAGAAAAACGATACCCGAACTCGGCGTGTCGCGTCGTTTGTTTTATACGGCCCTTCTCGATTTCTTCAACGTCTCGCAGTAAGTTTCAGCGTTAATCGTCGTGACTCTTTCCATAACCCAACAAGGTCACCCAAAACAACTAATTCTTACATGAAGAATTATCAGCTTACATGAAGAAAGTTTTTGACGGCTTTTCAGGAAACTGGTGCGCCCCCCGCATCGATCGAGTTTTGTTTTCGCGTTAATAAATTTAATCCGTGTCTTGTCGCCTGATATGATGCGGTTAAGAGATTCATCCTTTTTTGTTACTGTAACAATGAAGAATGGCTAGTGGCTGACCCCGTCGCCTTTTTTGAATTCAGAAAGAAAATTAGGGAGAAGAAGAAGCTTAAAAAAGAAAGAAAGAAAGAAGTTTAGACATCCGGACAGAACAAAATTTGTAAAAGCATAACCTATCGGTTACGATTTCATACAGCGATGTTATGGGAAGAAAAAGTTAAGATAATTATGTTATCGTCAATCGACGATTTTCTCGAATTTTCACATCGACACTTGTAACCAAGTTCGTCTGCGATAATTGAGGGTCGACCGCTTCTTTTATTATCGTGAATTTTTGTTCGAACTTCCCGAAACGTACGGTACCATCGTCTTACCGCACTGTCACTCATTGTATTTGCTCTAAATACGACACAAAGTTCACCAATAATTTTAGCGGCCGATAAGTTTTTTGCGTGTAGGAAACAGATGTACTTCATAATCGGCGGGACGTTCTACGACTACAGCCATTTCGAACGAGAGTTTTACAGGAACAAACAAGCAAGCGATATTCCTAATAAATTAATACAACCGCACTGAACCCGACTATTCGATTCTTTCTTCGTTGAACAAATGAAGATGGAATCGCTACTCTCCAATCCTTCGTGCAATACCGAGAACCGGAAGTTAATTTCCGAATAGTCCTGTGTAGAAGTTAAACGCCATAAAAGGAATTACCGTAAAAATATAAACCCGGGTTACTAAGTTTCCGTTCTATCATGCGACTCAGAGTCTTAATTGTGATGAAAAGAAAACTTAAACAAGAGTGAAATAATGTTTTAAGAATCGTAGATGTTGGGAAAGACGAGAAGAGATAAAATAAATAATTCGTTATAAAAAAAAGTTTTGGTTGTAGAACCGTGCAGCTGAGAAATGAATCGATTAGACTTCGGTAGTTACAAAGAAATCCGGGGGGGAAGACATTTTTAATTTAAATGTAATAGGAAAAAGACGTAGAGTAAGATAAGGCAAAAACACGAGTTCTGAAAGGAAATGATAAAAAAAGGAAAATATGAAAACTACCGTAAAAAGGTTTTAAGTTTTACATTCGTAAGAAAACCAAGGTAAGAAAGGTAAAACGAAAACAATCTCTAAGACAAATAGAGTAAAACGTGAAACATAGACTCTCAAGAAAAAGTCTAGAAATTCTGTGCGATTTCAAAAAGTAGATCGCATCAAGAGTAGGTAACCGCGTGTTCAGCGGTGCAGCGGTGACACGGAGACGAAAATGTTCTCCCCATTTTACATTGTTTCAGAATCTTTTATGAAAAATAGCAGACGCTGTTTGGAAACTGATAATTTATTAAAACTCTTTGTACGTACGTACTTCTACTTAATTGCAAGGGATGTTACATCAAAATTTAAAAATAAATTCGATAATCGCATTTTGGCTTATCTCTATTGTACACATATAAACGTCTATTTAAATTAGAACCTCGCTCAGCACGGTCAAATACATTATATGTAGTGTTTTATCTGGATTTTAGTGTGTAAAAAAATTAAGATTTTCAAAACAACACATGTAAAGTAATATTTTATTTTAACAAAGTACGTTAAAAATAAAATTTATCAAATGCTATTACCTGAAACGATCTAATTTCGATATAAACCCTACCTCCTCGGGAAAATTTAAGTGGAAGCGGTAGGGTTGTGACACATTATTTTAAAGGGCATTGCAAAATAAAAATGATGATGCAAGTAATTTCAAAATTTAAAAATTCTAATCTAAAATGGCGGCCATCTAATATTTTGTACCGTTAGTCTAAAAATATAACCCACCGGGTTGGTCTAGTGGTGAACGCGTCTTCCCAAATCAGCTGATTTGGAAGTCGAGAGTTCCAGCGTTCAAGTCCTAGTAAAGATAGTTATTTTTACACGGATTTGAATACTAGATCGTAGATACCGGTGTTCTTTGGTGGTTGGGTTCAATTAACCATACATCTCAGGAACGGTCGAACTGAGACTGTAGAAGATTACACTTCATTTACACTCATACATATCATCCTCATTAATCCTCTGAAATATTATATGAAATGTAATTACCGGAGGCTAAACAGGAAAAAGAAAAGAAAACTCTAAAAATATATCAACAGCACGCCGGTGTGGACTTAGTGGACTCTTGCCGAAAAATATTTTATTTTTAGATAGGAAAATTTGGTAAATTTTACCCGTTTACTGTTTTATTGTTGAACAGTTCTTAGGAGGTATTATAGAGACAACTTTTGAAACCAGATGTGAAAAATATTAAATAGCTGCAATTTTGGTTAATGTTGTAACCTGAAGATTTTCACGTCAAAGTTTTTTTTTTTGACACCCTCTAAAATGATGTGTCACAATCCTACTCGTTTTATTTAAAATGAATAAGTTGCCCCAGAGGACCCCCTTAAAGAGGCCTCTATGGCTTCTCTGAAAGCGTAGTGTGGCAATTTCATAACGAAAAAATAAATCGTTTTGAGGCGGGAGCCGTTTGATAAATTTAGTTTTTCTACGTTTAAGGATTGAAAAATTCTTTAAGTGTTGCCATACTTTGTTAATACCGCATATATTTTGTATTTGTTTATTAAATATTGATTTTCAACGAAAAATTCATCGGTATTACTTCAAAAATTACTTAGAATTATGAAGCGGTTAAGTCTATTAGAGTGCGAAAATCAGTTATATCACAGAGAGTTATTACAGGGAGTAAACGGGAGGGTTAAAATTCTGTGATTTATATTTGAATGACTCAAACCATGAATTATTTCGTAACCCATATAATAGAAACAACTTTAATTCGTCGTGTGAAAATATTAACCTCTGTATCGGCTGCATATTAAATAGTTTTAAAAGCTGATGTATATGTTAATTTATTTAAAATATGAGGAGTACGGGAATAATGTGTTTCTATTTGCGTATTCCGCGTAAGTAATTGTATATTTATGGATATTACGCGATCATTTTAGTACAGCTTAAAATACATGTGTTACCAGTAAGCTGTAAGAAAAAATGATCTGAAATCACTACGCTCCCGTGTTTTACAAAAATGAATGAGGAGCTTTATTTCTGTTATCGATTAGTGGACGCATTTCTCCACTGCTTCATCAGGGTATATCATCGTCGCATCCATTAATTTTCGGAATAACTATAGCAAAAAACATATTCTATAGAATAAAAATAAATGAAAATATCATCAATTTGCATAATATTTTGGACCCATCTAATCGGAAATTATGGAAGTAAATAGTAAATCGCTAACTGTTCAGTTCTATGTATGTCGCCGATAAATTTTTTGTTTTACAGACCTTAAATAAATATAAATTACGACAGCTGTACGACTAAAATTATATTATATTCATGTGCAACCGCTGGGATCTTTTAACCTAGAAAATTAACTAATTTTTAATCGGGAACGTTTCCTTAATTTTTAAAAACATTATATGTATCACATTGGCATGTTAAATTTAATGATTTCTGTGCCCAAGACGACGTTTATGCTTTTCAGTGGTCCAGACAAATTATCGTACAGTCGAAACCCCGTATTAAATATAAAGGCTGTGTAATCAGCCCAATTACCTAGATGTTTTATTTGATGAAAAGTTGCTGCAACCACGTTAGGCAAGTAGCGGGGAACGCCGTCTCAGTGATGCACAAACTTAGGATTGTTCGGAAAGACTATGAGTTGTCGGGCCGTCAAATGCACATGGTGTAACGAGTTGTTTTCGAAAGCATGGCCTCTTATGCGGCGCCCGTTTGGGCGCACAGGTTGGATTTGAATAGAGCACTGGTTCAAAATTTAAGGAGTGCCCAGCGCAGAGCCTTAATTGTATGCACTGGTGTTTTTAAAAAACCTCCTACGAGGCTACCACTATATTGGGAAACGCTTTCCCAATCAATTTAGTGGTGAAAGTTTGGCAGCCATGTGGTGATTGCGAAGAGGTCGGGAAGCCGAGGTATTTAGGATGCGGTTTCGAGCCGGACCAGTACCGGAACGGAACGGTGATCATATAACACAGGATCTAAATTTCGTTCAGTTGCCCATCTCCCGCCTGCGGAAGAGGCTGCAGAGTCTCGCGGTAGAAGCGTGGCAGCTGGTGGACACCACGACTAAGGGAAGATCCTTGTAGAAGTTTATACGGGATCTGGGGGATGGTTTGCCTCGAGCTCGTTTTTAAGGACAGCGGGTGCCGAGGTGTTCACCAATCACAATAACCAATATGTATTTCGGTTCCGCCAGGAAGTTGATGAGCTGTGCGTCTGCGGGGAAGTCCAGTCAAATGAGCACCTGATATTCGACTGCCCTGCTCTTGAGAGGGCCAGAGACCGGGTCACGCTGGAACTTAGAGGTCAAGGGGAAATTTGGCGAGTCAATGTGGCGAGAGCCGTATTGTCGGACCGTGTGGGAGTTCCTAGATGCGGTGGCTTTGTTCACTCGGCATCCTAGTTTACTTAAGGGAAAGACTCTTACTGCATTGCCGTGGGAAGCAAACCCTAACTATCGCTGACCACCAGTCCATTATTATGGCTTCAAGCGCTACAAAATGGTGAACAGATTCTTGCTGGCATTTAGCCACCTAAGCGTGGCAGTGAATTGCTGCCTAGACGAAATAAATTTTATTATGAGCGTCATATATATTTTTAATAGTTAACGGGGTGCGCCTACCCGTTTAGCAAATATATGACAAGTGAGCGGTTGGGACACGTAAGGCGATGGTGTATGGCACCGCGCTTAGTCCACTCACGCTGTTAGGTAAGCTAAAGAAGCTATGTTAGGATATCGGTCACTAGTTTAGCGACCGAGGCGCTAACCAAACAAGTAGAGGACTGGCATCAGGAGAAGCCAGGCACACGTTGGAAAAGGGAGGTGGACCTTGAGGCTCATCGCACGGATTGAATCGTGGCAAAGCAGAAGGCATGAGGAGTTTAATTACTACCTTACACAGCTCCTCACTGGCCACGGCGATTTTGGAGCTTACCTGCACAGATTCCGCCTACGTGCAGACCCTGGGTGTGTCTACTGCGGGGAAGTAGATACCCCAGAGCACACCTTCTTCGACTGTGGAAAGTGGGTGCCGCTATGGAGAGACCTCGGTCGGGGTCTCTTCCGACTGACACCAGACAATTTGCTGGAGTATATGCTCAGGGGAGATAGAGAGTGGCTTGCAGTAACAGAACTAGCCACAAAGATTGTGCTAGAGAAGGAGGAGAGTAGAAACCTGAACAGATAGTGAGAAGAGACGGGATGCAACCATGTCTAGTGTGCCATGGCTGACTCAATTCAAGTGAGTAGGCGAGGCTCCTCGATAATAACATGCGGACAGTCCAGCAGAACACAGAAGACCAGCAAAAACCTCAGGAAGTGAGAAGTAGGATATCAGACTGGAGAGCGAAGGGAGGACAGACAGCCCTCTGCAGAGCTGGCGTTCGTTCGTGCTTGCATGGATGGACGACAGTGATGCACGGTGACTCTGAACACACTGAGCTTGAAGGCACTTCCTGGGGCTGACTAATGCTTAAATGGGGTTTCCGGCCTCGGGAGAAGGGATTGGTGAGGTGGAGGTTTAGTCGGTAGGGTGCAGGCTGCATACGCTGTAACATCTGCGGAACATATTAGCGAGCCCGACATTTTGTCCGTAAATGGGATTACTCCCCTAAACGGAGGAAAACACTGTTCGAGGCTCAGTAACCGTTTGTGGCACAGACATTCGGTCTTATGCTTTAGGGCGACCGAATGAGATGGTGGCGAAAGAAATGCCAAGCAAACCAAAAACATCGGCATGTTTGAAATGTCCGACAATATTACCGCCAACTTAATTTTTTTTTAATGAATACTCCGAACTTTTTAATAACATTTTCGTACGCAACACATAAATGTAAGACATTTAAGTATCAAACAAGTATAAAAGTTCCCGATTGTGATGGTATTTTCGGATAAAAATTCTAATTTTTTTTTTTTTTGTTCTTAAATATTTACCCGTAAAAACAATCAATCAGGATCTACACCTCATCACCAGTTGTAGTAACGGATATTAAATTGAACCACAGAAAGTCCACGGTGTTGTATTTGTTTTTTTTTTCATTGGGGTCTTATTTTCGTAAAATTTTTTATTTTGGTAACTTTTAAAAACTGTTCAATTGTATCGTCAAAGTATTTAAGTACTTTTTATCTAAATATTATAATACTTGAATAATTATTAAAAAATCAGTGTACTACTTCACTGTAGTGTATTACTTTGAACTAATGATTTAAAAATTAGTAGTTAAAATTCTGTTCTTATATATCTACATATATACCGGGTGTTCCGGGACGTATTCCCCGAACTTCAGATTCTCATTCAGGACACGAAAATGTTCTTAAGGACATAAGTCCTATTTTGCTTTGGTTTCCTTTTGGACGCCATTTAGTGATTTTCAAAAAAAAAAAATATTTCTCAGAACGTGCAAAACTACTGCAATTAAATTTGGCATATCTAATATTAGCGTCTTATTTTACAAAACAGAAAATTTTGTAAACGTCATCTTCAAAAATGTCCATATGGCGGCAATATTAATTTTTTAATCGTCAATATCTTTGCAATTATTTATTTGATCAAACGTTCGCTTTATAAAATTTATTAAGCATTTATTTTGAATAAATGACACCTTATTTGTAAAAATCCGTTGACAAACAAACGAGATACTGCAGACAATTAATCCGGCAGTTAGCTTAACCCGGCGCGTCGTAATGCAAGCTGATCATTTTTTGCCTGTTTTTATTTCCTCCAGTAAATGTTATAAAATGATTAAAATTAAACAATAATAGTAAATTAATAATAATAAAAATTATCAGCTTGCATTAAGATACGCAAACGTACTGCCGGGTTAACTGTTTGCGATAACTCGATCGTTTGTCAACGGATTTTTACAAAGTGTTATTTTGTTCGAAATAAAATGCTTATTAAATTTTGTAAAGTAAGCGTTTGATCGAACAAGTAATTTAAAAGATATTGAAGATTAAAAAATTTATGCGGCCGCCATTTTGAAATTTTTCAAGGTGACGTTTTCAAAATTTTCTATTTTGTAAAATAAGACGATTGTCTTAGATTTACCAAATTTAATTAAAGTAGGTTTACCCGTTTCTGAGAAATAACCTTTTTGTTGAAAATCACAAAATGGCGTCCAGAAGGAAAAAAAAGTAAAATAGGACGTACGTCGATATGAACGTTTTTGCTCATTTTGGTGTCTGAATCAGTTCTTGCGGTTCGGCGAATACGTTCCCGAACACTCTGTATATATACACACACAACTATAAAAGAGTTACTTAATTTCGATTTATGAAATGAAATTATTAATTTAATGAAATATAAAATTATTTCTCATTATAATTTATGAAAACAAATATTACTACTTCACACAATAAAAAGAAATAGTTATGTAAAATTTTGGAAAAATAAATATTATTTTTTTAAAAAAGTAACAAAATTAAACAGTAATAATCGACTTAATATCGACAAATAATTTGATAATTTCAAAATTAAAATTTATAAAAATAAATTCACAATCGTCCGTGAAAATGTAGGTTAAGTATTATTTTTTCGAAAAACTGTTATATATAATCGATTAAGAAATAAAAAACTACAAAGCAAGCGGAGAAGACCAGCTTTTCGCAGAACTCTGGAAACACTCATCAGTTTATTCAGTCAAAACTTCCCTACATCTATGCCTCGTGAAAATATGGAACGAAGAAAAACTTCCAGAACACTGGACCACAGCCCTCATCCATCCATTACATAAAAAAGGGGATAAAACTAATCCTGAAAACTACAGAGGCATATGTCTCCTGGATTGCACATACAAAATCCTGTCGAGAATCATATACAACCGATGCAAAGACCAACTTGAACTGGAACTTGGGGAATACCAAGGGGGATTTAGGCCATGGAGAGGTTGCCCGGAGCAAATAATATCCCTAAAACTTATGATGGACTTATATAAAAGACGGAAAAAACAACTAATAATCACCTTCGTCGACTTTAAAAGGGCCTATGATTGTATACACCGACCATCCATGCTGAATATTCTGAGAAACCTGGGCCTTCACCCTAAACTCGTAAACATGATAAAATTAACTTTAACCGATACCCAGTCCAGAGTGAAATTCAGAGGTGAACTCTCTCAACCCTTCTACATAAAAACTGGATTGAGGCAAGGAGACGGCCTCTCACCACTCCTTTTTAACTGCGCCCTCGAATTTGTCATGAGAAAATGGTATGAAATAAATCCCAAAAATATAAAAATGGGTACTAAGAAAAACTCCATCACATTAAATCGCCTAGGATTTGCAGATGACCTCGCTCTTTTAGCAAATAATATTCAAGAAGCCAAAACAGAAATCATGAGCCTTCAAAACCTAGCACAAAAGATAGGGCTTCATATCTCTTTAGAAAAAACTGAACTAATGGCCATAGATCCTCTGGTAATAGAGCACATTACGGTAAACAATCAGAAAATTAAAATAGTAAAACAATTTAAATATCTAGGGGAAACAATAACTTATAATTTAAATGAAAAAGTGACATGGCAAAACAGGACAAATAAAATGATTAAATCCCAAAAATTAACTTGGTCAACATATAACAAAAAATGCCTTTCTGCTAAAACAAAACTTAAACATTATAAAACTGTAGTACAGCCAGAAGTCACCTACGGAAGCGAGACCCTTTTCAAAATCACTCAGAAAAACCGAATTGAAAAAATTCTGAAAATAGAGAGGAGAATTGTCAGAACGTGTATCAATAAAAAACACCAAAAAGAAGGCCAATAGTGGATTGTGCCAAATGAGGTGGTGTATCGAGAAATAGAGCCTGTTACTGATACTATGCGGAAAAAAAGAATCTCTTTCTTCGGTCATCTCATAAGGACACCGCAAACAAGACCGTTAAGAAATATCATTGAAAAGCTCTGGTTCCAAAAGCTAGAAGTAGGATGGATCAAAGAAATTAGAGAAGATATGAAAGAATTGGGAATATCCCTGACCGACCTACAGAATAAAACTGGAAAAATTACAAAGCTAAAAGATAAAAGCATTAGATTTAAACAAAAGACAGACAAACGACAAAATACAACGAAGAGGGTGTTTACGGATGAAGAAAAGAAAGCAAGATCTGAACGGATGAAGAAATACTGGGCAGCTCGAAAGAGTAAAATAACACGCTTTTCTCAGAAAAGATCCAACTAAAATTGACTTAAGTGGTCCCATGTTGGCCGTAAAAGCATAATAATAATAATAATAATCGATTAAATGGAGATGAAATGTAGACCCTAAAGGTTGGGATAAAAGGAAAATGCTCAAAGATAAAAATTTATTAGAATTACGGGTTATATCCGAAAATGTAGTAAAAATTTGGAGTTTTTATTAAAAAAAAAAATGAAGTTTGACATTTCAAACATGCCAATCGGGTATTTTTAATGCTATCAAAAGTCAAGAAGTCTCCGTTTAAAGTTCTTTATATCTTCTAGTTTACTAGACCCCAACGGGGTGGCGCACTTAAAATAAACATTTTGTACTTTTTATTTTGAATCGAGGTAGTAGCTGCAATGTAAAGCATCATTTTTCGATAGACAGGGGGAAAAATCGATCGGTTTTCTTTATTTGTCCAGTTTTCTTTAAAAAAAAAAATCTTGTGGTCTTATGGAAGTAGGCAACTGTCCGAGATCGTAGTTAATACTTCTGTAAGTCGATGTTCCTGTTCCTCTATTTTTCCCTTCCGTATCCTTTATCGTTTTTCTTTGATGATGTCATGGGAATCGGGTCAGCCTCTTCCACGTGTAAGGTAATCACGATGTCGGCATCTTTTAATAAGTAAGCACAACAACCGATTCCTTATTAACGCTCACCGCTACTATGTTTGATCATCGGATTTTTTTTATAATTTATTATTTATTTTTAATATTACTAAAAAAATATTAGATAAAAATGCGTGCTACGGAAATGCATCTCTAGTTTTGGTTGCACAATTTGTTTTCCCACATAATTTTTAGATTTTATCGTGCAACAGCAGCGTATAAATCGGTTACGCAAAATTTTAATTAATTTATTCAAATATTATCTTATTTGGATTGAAGTCACAATAAAAAAAGGGTAATTTCCTGCGACCTTAATTATTTTGTTACGCGAAAACTTTCTTTTCACGGTTTTATTTCCGATTATTCCCTACTTTGATCGATTAGATTTTAAAAGGGGTTTAAAATTTTAATTGCAGTGTGTAATTTTTGGTTCGGCTAAAAAAAATTAAGTACCGGGTATGAGTTTTAGCTTATTCGTACCGTCCTGTATCTATCTTTTTTTTTAAATAAGCGGTTATTAAAATTTATGTTTTTTCCAAATTTGGTAAAATTATATATGTAATACTGTTCCCTATAATAATTATCGCACAGCACTGTAATCTAATTGTTTGGCAGACGTTTTTGTTATGTACCACATTATTACTTTAATTCGATAACACACGATGATAAGAAGGACGGGGATCTTATGGTACCTCCAAGGTTATGTTCGTTAACATTTATTATCGTAAATTATCCTTGTATAGTAACTTTTAAACTATCTGTTAAAACGATATCAGAAAGCGTCGCTAGGTCAAGCGCCATCGCTACGTTCCGGTCGTGCTCTAGTATCAATCAGTACGAATTTCTTGGGCGTGCCTAGGGCACGCCTCCGCAAATATGCCCTCCGGGCGGGCGGCGTCTAGAAATGGAATTATTAGGTGTCCAAAACTGTTTACCTCTTGTGTAAATATATTCTTATTTGAATGAAGAAAATTGATGTGACGAAAATTAAATTAGAAATTCAACTTTAGAAATTGATACTAACGAATCGGATTCTCCGCTAGTGATCGGTACATTCCGGTGTCTACTTTTTGTTTACGGTAAATTATATTTTGAAGAAAATCGATCACAAATAAATAAAAAATATGTAAAAAAAAGTTTTAAAACACCACCTAAATTAAACGCCCTAAAATGGAAAAAAATAATTTTAGAACGGTATTTCAAAATGAATTTGACAAGCTTTTACTGTGATATGTAAGATTATGTGAAAGTTATAGCTTCAAATTAAAAATTTCATGTTTATTGGAAATTTATGAGAGTGGGTTGTCACCGGCACCGCACTCTACTAAAATTATATTTTACATTTGAGTGCGTTTAATGTACGAATGGTGTTTTAAAAAACGTTTTTACATATTTTTTATTTTCTACTTTTTAGTCTTCATAAGTTTATAATTTTACAGTTGCGCTAACGCACAGGTTTGAGCGTATTTTGCGAAAGATCGGATCGGTACGTTTTACGGTAAACGAGTGCAATCAAAACATAGGGTTAAACGATTTAATTTCCGGATAAACAATATCCGGTCGATCAAGAGTTTACCCGATGAGTTAAACAGTTAGCGCTTGACCTGCTGATACATACGCCGTTTGAATCGTGAAAATCGGACAAGCGGTTGTCGAGATATTACGGCGGCACCCCTTCTCCAATCTCCGGCGTTCCGAGGGCACTTGAAAGTATTATCTTCTAATATATATCACTGGAAGCGAATAGAATATCGTCAAAGGTGGTCGAAAATATGTTTCAGAGCGCTAGGACCGACCGTTTTTGGGATATTTGCGATTTTCTTCCCAAAATTCGGATCCGGTTAAAAAGTATTAAATTTTCCCGAAAGGTCGATATATACGTTCGCATATATATCGATGTATATACGGTATATCGATATATAATAATATAACAAGTGTACACCTGACCACTATGAGACATGTACTAACGAATCGGGATTTTCCGCTAGTGATCGGTACATTACGGCGCTAAGCTATGGAGGATTCACACATAAACACATATACAAATGCCGTTTAGTAAGGTAGAATAATAACGCTGGAAATAACAATAATATAAAACAAAAAATTTTAATTTGTTTTAGTCGCCGAATAAAATATTGTGAATTTTGAGAATAAATCATCTAGAAAAATTGGCAGTCGTTATAAAAAGCTAAATGAAGAATAAAACAAAAAAGAAAAAAATAAATATAAAAGTTATATAAAGGATAACTTTACCGGAGGTTGTAAAAAGAGAGTAAAGATGGGCGTGGCTCATAATAAGAAAAAATATGAACCCGAAAAAATAATTACGGCCACAGAAATCCGGGAACAATAAGCAAACGATAAGGCTCTATTTCAAACGATAGGATTGAGCTCTCAAGGATACAGAAAGGATGAGATCGAGTGAAATAGGTGCGTACTTTTAGGCGGCGGTTCGATGGGCCGACCACTCATATCTCGGTCTACCGACCGAGATATGAGTGGTCGTGAGTGTGATTATGGCCGGACTGGAAAGAACTATCGCTACTGTGAGGTAAGAAATTGAGGTGTACAGTCGATGCATTTCTGAAAAAAAATATATATGAAAGTAGCCCGAGTTTTGTCTCCGTGCTGACAGATACATACGGATCGACAACTACTAGAACAAACGTTATACATACAAAGCAGAATTGAAGAGATAAGAACGGACCCTCGGCACGCAGAACGATAGAGTGGTGGGGGTGTAAACATATTCTTGTTTATAGCAATACTGTATAATTTGAACACAAATACACAAATATTGTACTGTATTTGAACACAAATTGTAACAATTTCAAATTATACTTATGAATTTTTTACGGGTGTATATTTAATTATTTATTTTGCAACGGTAGGGGATCTAAACGTTTTATCACAGTAAAAGAATATCTCCTTAAGCAGTATTTCATTAACTAATTGATGTCAAAAAAAAATTAACGTATCCCTTTCTATCGTGATAAATACATATTCTATCTACACTCAGCAGGACAAAACTTTATTTTATTCGCATTTCATTTTGTACCTTACAGTACGTAGATGAAAAGTATACGAATTAGTGACTCCTGCGCTCGGCTGATTTATAATTACGTACATAGGAGGCGTACTACTTTTTGTTATTAATTCTAGAAGGAGGATAGCCGCATAGAAAAAAATAATTCTTAACGTTCTCGTATTCTTTGAGATGAAGAAATGCTTGTAGGTGTTTTGAAGGGTTGCAGTCCCTCTCCCCCTCCCCGTTTATATACGATTGGCTAAAGAAAGATTATGCAGGGCGGAGATTTTAGCTTTTTCTAAAATGGAATCCCCTTTGTGTTATTCCTCCACCCTACTATTCATACGGCCAGAGTGTAGGAAAATGTAGATTTTTCACACGGGGCTCTTAAAAGCAGTAGTAATAGTAATAGTACGGGCTGAGTGATTGATGTAGGAGAGGTGAAGATGAGGGAAGGAGAAACGCTGGGGATAAAAACGAGCGGAGATGCTCCCCAATCAATACTCGGCGGTGGAGAGCAGCTGAGAGCGCTCCGTCGAGACTACCACCAGGTGGTCGATTTGAAGATATATGTTATGTACAATTCAATCAACATCACACGAAATATATAAAAATTTATTAAAAACTATTTTTCATGCTTGTTTTTAAACAACGATCGCATAAGTTAAATATGTATATATACATTTATTTATTTATTTATAAATTTTTAATTTTTATGATTTATATATAGAAATTTTTAATTCTTAAAGATAAATGAGTTTATTTTCATTACAAAAAAAAAACAAAAAACAAAACCAATTTAATATTTTTTGTATTATTTTGTTTTTTAGAAATAAAAATGAGTAAAATAAATGAAATAAATAATTCAGATATTTAAAATTTTACCAAGAAATAAATAATATTTTTTTTTTTTTTTTACAAAATTTGATTATAATTTTAAACGATTTTTTAATACAAGAACGCAGCTAGCATGATATTCAATAACATAAGGCTTTACCTTAACATCATCAAAAATAGGCTAAATCTATTTTTAATCAGATGATTTGTCATAATCATGTGCGATTGGTTTTTTAATATAATAAAATATTTAAATAAACCTTCTATCGACAGAAAACAGCGAAAAAATAGGTTTACCAATATCCTATGAAAGAACAGAATTTATAACCGATGATAAGAACCGAGTAGAAGAAATAATCTTTGAAAACGGACAAAAGATATACAAAACAGGCAAATTTAAGTATCTTGGGACATAATAAGACCAACTGCACTCGAAAAAGAAGGAATTAAAAGCAGGATTCGTAAAATGGAAACAGCTCACAGATTGACAGCGGGTATTTACAATAAGAAATTCTTAAGCTAAAAAGCTAAACTAGGATACGAAGGGGTAATTTGCCTAGAAGCCTTATAGGAAAGCGAGTGTTTAGGAGTGTTTGAAATAAGAAAGATTTATAGACCCAAAAGAACAGAGGATGGTTATAGGCGAAATTCTAACAAAGAAATTTACCAAGAAATAACAGATTTACAAACGGAAATGCGAAAAAGAAGAGCGAGGTTGTTTTCTGTATGTATAGAACGAGTGACGATAGACTTACAAAAAAATCATTTAACTTTAAAAAAAGAGTGGGAAGTTAATCGAAACCAAAAAAAAACTAATTAAAAATTGGAAAAAATTATAACAGATCGAATAGAGTTTCGAAAAAACTGAAGAACAGCTTCAGAAAATTTACAGAAGAGCAAAAACAAGCAATTTCTGATGAAAAAGTACTGGAAACAGCGGAAATAAGGGAAACGAAGAAATGAAATGCTGCGGGATCTAAAAAATCCTAATCGAAAAAGAAGAAAAATTTGCAATTAATCTGTGTCATCTCATGTCAAATAAAAGTCTCTATATTTATTTACAGAAAATGTGTAAAACAATAATAATTTGGGTAATTTTTTTCAAGAAACAGAAATGGGCTGTCAGATCGTTGTTTGGTGCCGGCCAATATGAATGTTGTACTAGTAGACTGTTATTTAAAAAATTAAAAATTAACTTATTTATGAATGTGGAATTTTTACTAATTTATTTTTAAAAATAAAAATATATACATCTACAGAATCAAACAACCGAACTGATTTCGTGAAACACGACAAAATACTTCAACTTTCGAAAAACCACTTTATTATCCTTCCGTTGCTGTTTTAAATAAAAATGATCAAAACGATCAAAAACTTTTTTCTCAACAATTTATTTAAACTATAATTAAAAGATTATATTTCACAGAAACAATACGAGGTGTGTGAGAAAAGTAATGAGATTGGTAACACTGCGAGCGATCTGGCAACGTTGTGTCCACCGGCTAGACCGGTTTGTTCATCCCTTTCAAATACTCAGTACGAATTTCAACTCCGTTCAGCCAACACCTTATTTTTGACAACGCCATCAGTGAAGTTGTATTTTTGATGTGTTACGAAAATGGAGCATCGGAATTTAGAACTACGTTGTGCGATCAAGTTTTCTGTTAAACTTGGGGAATCCGCGAGTGTGACCTTTGAAAAGTTGAAACAGGCCTATGAGGAACATTGCTTATCAAGAGCACTAGTTTTCCGCTGGAACAAATAATTATTGGAAGGCAGAGAACACGTTGAAGATCAACCTCGCTCAGGGAGACCTTCGACTTCAAAATCTAACGAAAACGTTGAGCGTGTGAGGGTTCTTCTGAGATGGTCAGACCGTCAGACCGTCGTTTAATAATAAGGATGATGAGTGAACGGTTAAATTTAAACGCTTTCACCGTACATAAAATTTTTGTCAGACGATTTGGACATGCCAAATTTGTGCCGAAAAACCTCACAACGGAACAGAAGGACAATCATGTGCGTTGATCTTCTTGAGAGGATTGACAATGACCAAGAATTCTTCAATCGTGTAATCACAGGTGATGAATCCGGGATATTTGAGTACGATCCTAAAACAAAGCGGCAAAGCGAAGAGTGGCACACTCCGTCATCTTCTCGACCGAAAAAATGTCGAATGAGCAAATCAAAGATCAGAACCGTGCTGATTTGTTTTTGACAATAGGGGTATCGCGCATAAAGAATTTGTTCCTCCTGGATAAACTATCGACCAAGTGTTTTACAACAGTGTCCTTGAAAGGCTCAGGAAAATAGTGATTCGCGTGAGACAAGACATTGCAGACAAGTGGATGCTTCATCATGACAATGCCCCGTGTCACACGGCCATTTCCATTAGGGTATTTTTGACCTCAAAACGCATTTCTAGGGTTCCTCAACCCCCCTATTCACCTGAATTCACCTTTTTAGTTTTCCCGAAATCGAAACGTGTCTTAAAAGGACGTCATTTTGGAACTCTGGAGAACATTCAAAAGACTGTGACCGACCAGTTAAAAGCTCTACCAGTTGACGCCTTCCAGCGCTGCACTTACGAGTGGTAACGACTCCGCCGGTGTATAGCTGCCCAAGGAAACTACTTTGAAGGGGATGATATTGTCTTTTGAAAAAAATAAAAATTTTGGTAAGTAAAAAGTCAGTCTCATTACTTTTTTCACTCAGCTCGCATTAACTCTTTTTCTGAATTTTTAAATAATACTATAATAAAAATTTAGTTAAAAGTCTTACGAATAATTTACACCCCGTTCAACGAGTACGTAAATATTTGTTCAAATATTTTGCATTGACTTCTGAATTATTTTGCAGTTATTTAATTCATTTACTTTACTATTATTTCGTATGTTTATATTTAAATAATTAACATCGACTATCTTTTATTTTATAATCGATTGTGTTTTTGTTTAGATGTTGCTCAAATCAAGATTTTACCACCGTATTTTACGTCGATCAATCCAGGTAAATGCTGGAGCGATTCCTTTTTTATCGGTGATATCCATTCTTGACGTGATCTATATATAATGTAGATTTATTATGTAAAATTTGATTGAAGTACTAGGTACTCCGATCACACGATTTTGAAAATGTTAGAATTCTTTATTCTTAAACCGTAATGACGAAATAAATTTAAAAATTTAATACGCGATATAATTTTTTATTAATGTTTTTAAGTAAAAGTTAACTTATAATTAAAGTTTTTTAACTAATTATTTATAAGCGATATTAATTTCAAATAATTTTAGGGATAGGAAAAAAACAGGGTCTATAATAACCGGGCGTCTATCGTTTGCCGGAACAAATTTGTTGTACGAGTAAAAATGTTTGCTTTATGATTCCAGCTACGGGTTAAATATATAGCTTAAATTCACAAACTAGGTTCGATTAAATAGGTTATTAGAAAGAACGGGCTCTTATAATAATACGTATAAAAAAATTTGTTTGTTTTTGGTTTTGGCTTTCAATTTTTAAAATTAACCATCTTCTATGAAAAACATTTGTACATTTAATATTTTAAAAACGTTTGTGTGATGTCACATTAGTGAGTAAGATTTAATTAACACGAATGAACTTACAAAATTTTTTCAATTTAATTAATAATTTCGACTTATTTTTAAAATTATGCAAAAACTACATCGTTTATTTTATTTTAAAATTAAAAGTTCATGAAAATTAACTTGAGATCAGGTGACGGGAAAAACTATTATAAATTGTTTTCGGTCGGTTAAAATACTACGATTCAATAGTAGAAGTGGTAGTCATAATAAAAGTTGGCGTAATACCATGTAATAATAACTTAACTATGCAATATAGTTAAAGTACGATTGCAATATATATATACGATATAATACGATATAATATATATATACGATATGCAATATAAAGTACGATTGCGAAATAGATTAAGATTTTTGGTAAAATCATTTGGGTCCCTTTTCATCTCCTTGATCGAATGACGTTTTTATTTTACAAATGATGATTAAAAGCGTAATTGAGAAAATCAAAATTTGAAGTAAAAAATTTTCACGTCTATTAAAATTCACGTTTCAGTTATTAGAATTATACAGTTTTTCCCAAACTTTTCTCATCGCGGAACACTTTTTAAGTTCTGAAGTATTTAAGGAACACTAGAGTAAATTTGGGTTTTTAGTTACAATAAATGATAACACATATATTAAATAAATATTTATTCCAATTTTTATGTCGTACATATAAAATGAAACTTTTTCGGTTTTTAATTTTTCAAAAAATGACATTAAATTAATTAAACGATACAAATATTATAAAAAAAGACTAAAACACTTAGTTTTTGAATCCAACATTTGTCTTCTTGGTAGTGAGGGGGAAATATTGACCGAGGGTTAACTGTAAGTCACCCGAATGTTGTAAAATTTTATTGTAAACTTTACTGTTTATTTTTGAACTTTATACATTTTAGAAGTCATTTAAAGTAGGAAAACAGTCAAATTTATTCTCTTCTAGCAAAGAAATCCCGGGATATCGACTTCCGTTTGAAAGACGCAATCTTTTCTTTTACATCAAATTGTTTCTTCCTTGTAATAACAAATTTATTTCGTTACACTTAGTAAATATATTTGCTAAATAAGTCACACGTAAATCGTGAAGAATTTGTTAAGAATTCATGTTAAAGATTTCCATAAAAATTTCATGAACTGAAAGATTTGTTACATTCCATAAAATTTTTCCCCAAATTTTTTGATGAAAAAATATAATGTGGACACCACAGACTTCCTTGTACGCCTATTAAATTACATATACATATTTTTTTAAATGAAAAGTACATAAAATTTTATTGTTATTAAATTATTATTTATCGTAAAACGTTTTTTACGATCAGAGGTTAACAATTATTAATAAATCAATATAATTAAAATTAAAAAAAAAGTTAAAAAAAGGAAATGAACTCTGTTCAAACCGATGTGCCTTCCCTTGTAAGATCTAAATATTTCATTAATTAAAATTTTATTTGGCTATAACTCTGGAACCGATGAAAATAAATACCACTTATGATACATCGTTGAAAAGCACTCAACGAGGGATTATTACTGCAGTAAATAAAAAGTCCAAAATTCGAATTCTTTTGGATTTTGGGTTTATCGGACACTTTTGGTTCAGTCGATTGCAATCAAAAGGAGAAGTACACAAATAGATATTACAACAGTCCTAATTCCAAAATTTCAGCATCCATCCTACAGTCAATAGTTTTTGAGTTACAGACGTCACGCCGAACTAGTCAAAATGGATACAAGGATGGTCAAAATGGATATTTCTGCTGAAATCTGAAGTCTGTTGAAGTAAACAAAGTCCGGTAGGTATTTTCATTTCATAAATATTCTCATCCGAGTCGTAAACAGTCTCTTATGGGAAATGAAGTTCTACATTACGAATGAAGTTCAAAATACTTTTTCTATTTTTATTTTATATTATTCCGTATTTTGAAAATTTTAATTAAGAATTGATGTAAAGTTAAAACTAAAAATTCAAATTCTATTCTTAGTTAGAAAGAGCTATGTATATATTTTCTTTTATCATCACCGGCCACTGTAGGACCACGCACGTTTAATTGTTAATTCCTGTCTGATTTACTTTTATTTCAACTCTCCTTCACTCTCAAACTGTGTTCTTTGTTCTATCCTACCTTAGGACCATTTTTTACTGCTTGTTTCTCTAGTTCCTATCTGAAAACCTTCAAAAACTTGGATCTTCTTTCTAAATGTATCTCTGTCTCTTAAATCAGTAGAATTTATCTCTTCAATTACGAGATCTTCTTTCACCCGTGTGAACCGCTAAATGTTCGTATTATTTCTATCGCTCTTCTCAAAAATCCTCTTCGTCGATCTGTTTTCATCCATTCTAGCCAAGTGCTTGTAGAAGATCGATCTTCTTTTTCGAATGACATCCGTGAGTCTGTCTATATGAAGATAGAGATTTTTCTTTCGTAACTTCCAATCCTCATCGGTTTTCCGTGATCCGATTGTCTTTCTTAGAATTTTCCTTTTAGTCAACTGCAATTTATCAATCTCTCCTCGGTTTAAAGTTACAGTTTGCAGCATACAAGACCGCACACGTATTCATTTATATTCCTTCTTTTGACCGCGGGAAACTCATTGCTTGTTGTTCAGTTTTTGGACCTTTTTCATATTTTTACTATGATTCTTCTTTTGTTCGTCAGTCTACTTCCTGGTTGTCCTTGGTTTGTGATCTTTGTCTGCATATATATATATATATATATATATATATATATATATATACACACAATTATTTTTTTGTAGTATACTCGTATATGGTAGACAAAAATGAAAAATGATAAATCCTGATGTAATATAGATTAATAAAGCAGTATAATTCATAATTTTGGTTATTTAAAATATTTTAATTAATCCGACGAATATTAAAGAAATAATTAGTATAATAAATTGTTTTGCTACTACATACGAAAAAAGGAATGTAAAAAATAATAGTAAATATAATTAAGGCATTTTTCCTTTTACTTATTCCGATCATTATGAGAGCTCATCCCGGTTAATTATAAGGTCAAAGTTAAGATAACTTAGTAGATAATTAAAACAACGAGTTGTTTAATAAAGCCTTCTGAAAATTATATCTTGTTTTGAAATATGCTTGCAGAAAAAAGAAAAAAATATATACAACTGGTTATTACATTTAAACTAAAAGAAAAACTATCGACAAGATGAATCATTGTTTAGTTAAATGTGAGACAACATCATTCCTCTTTAGTTATGTCCTCAATATTAGAACTATATCTAATTCTAAAATAAAAATGGTTTACGCAAAGTACGGAAAAATAAAATAAATTAAGAAATATATTTCTACATAAATTATATTAAACGTTTATTGTAATAAATAGGAAAATAAGTGTAAATCCTAAACTAGATGACCGTCTCAATCGATAAACAATCATACCCGAGAGGAAATAAAATAAACAGCAAAATACCGAAGAAAATAATTCAGAATATTTAAAAAATAATGCATTAGTTTATCAGTTAAAGAAATAGATGAAAAAATAAATATGTAAATAAAATAACTAAAAAAAAACTTACGAAGCCTTATAAAACGAATATTTTTACGGTATTTATAGAATAAAAATTAAAAAAAAATCCTTTTCGGCGCGCCGGAAGGTGGAGATAGATTTCACCGGTGCTAAGTAGGGGATAAAAAGAATTTCCACCTTAAAGTTAAGAAAAACTTCAAATTTAATGGTTGCATGTGAAAAAAGTTTCATATGTTTAGCATACGACAAGCCCCCATCTTACAATTCCAGCAAAATTTTGGTCATCGTTTGCCGTAAGGGTTGTTCATATCAAAAATTGTTTCAGACAAATGTTTTAGATAATGTTTAGAGAATTAAACAGCATTTTAAATCTATTCGATACTGTCCCTATTAAGGGAGGTCTTCAAAACCCCATTTTTTCCACACCCTGGACCAATGGTTGGTGATATCAAAAGACTTTACTTAAATAAGTTTTTGGCCTTTACCAAAGAATAGTAGGAACTTTAAACGAATTCGATATTTTACTTAATAAGAAGGTTTTAGCGATATTATGTTTTTTCGAAAAAGACACCCCATTTCCATCCCCATGATCTGATTTTAGCCGTTAACCGAGATTTTTGTTCGAGTTATTTTTAGGGAACAATTTGAAAGTTATTGGCGCTAAATTACAGCAGTTATCGTTTCCACAAGAAAGTGAAATATATATATATATATATATATATATATATATATATATATATATATATATATATATATATATGTAAACTTCTGAGTCTGGGGGATGTGAAACGCGAAGATATGAGTAAATTTTTCGGAAGTCGAATCATAGTACCCATTACAATAGGTGGCTTTCTTATGAAATCTACCTAAAAACAACAAACGACTGTTGTTTTAGGCAATCTTAATCGAAAGGATAAAGTTAATATAAAAACAACTAGACCACTGAAACTTACTCCGTCACGATCTTATGTACATCGTTAATGTACGTAGAATATACATCTTAAAAGTAAACGCGTAAAAAGTTAAAAGTAACACCTCTAACGAAATTTTATCGGTATATTACAGTAAATAATAATTATAAGAAACATTTAGTTTTCCGTTACGTCTGGACGTATGTTTATTTTGTCGTCGAATGGCTTCGACGGCACGTGGTACATTAAAACCTTGTGGTAGCCCTGAAAAGGACTGTTTGGGTTTTTTTGGAGTGATTGTTCTAAAAAAGTTGTTTATATGTTTTGTAAGGTAGCCCCCTGATAAGGGCTGTTGGGCCCGGAAGCTAGCCTCCGGCGATGTCGACTCGACTGTAGTCAGGGAGTTGCGGCTCGTCTGTTGGAATCGGAGCTTCCTCACAGCGGCAGTTTGGTCCCCGCTACAGCGTGGCAGTGATGACCTCCGGAGCCTCGCAGTTTCGGGTCAGCATCGGTCGTTTTCCGTCGGCGCGGCCGAGATGGTTCTTCCCGAGCAATCCTATGCTTATCCTGTTCCTTCTGATGAGCCCGCCGGCCAGGGCGCTTTTAGGCGCCCTAAAATTAAGGAATTTAAGTCTATTGTTATTGCTCTATGGAATGGAATGGAATGCAAAGTTGGCAGGAGTTTATTACTCCCTACTTTATCGCAGAACCTGGACAGAGTCCCTTGCTGCTGGATGATTCTAATCGGGCTTGGTTTTTAAAAGGGTTATTTTATATCTCGGGTCTAATTTTTTCAAGTTTTGTGTTTTTTTTCTGTTTATTTATTTTAGTGAATTTAAGACGGATTTAATTGCATTCCAATCCATTGTTGCACCAGCGTTATCGAACCCATTTCATGGGCCGACCGCGGAAGGCTAGGCTTATAAAGCCTGTCCTCCCGACGTAATTCCCCTTCAGACCGTCCACTGAAGTCCTTTCGGTGCCAACGCTTAATAGGCCAGCAGGAACACGCCACAACGGGGCACTAGCTATAAGGAGGGAGCAATGCGTCCCCCTTTCCGGAGGAGTCGCAATTGCTGGGTTAATTTATCTTACTTGTAAGTTTTGAAAAGGAGAGGTTGTGTAGAAGCTCTTCATCCGCTTCTGGCATGTCCGCCCTTCAGGACGCATCTCTGCTGGGCTCCGTTCCGGAGTCCAGTCCGCGATGTTGAGACGAATGGTGGGCCTCCTCTTCAATTGCTCTAGCTAATGGGTAGGCTACTAAGCCTCTTGAGGTTAGGAAAGTCTGGTGAAGGAGACTGTTTCCGCTCCAGTTCCGTTGCTAATGTGGTCTCAGCGAAAAGTTAGGCTGAATTGTTGAAAAAGAAAGGGAAGGCCAGTCTGTCCTGAAAACAGCCGGAGGGATCGTGTTCGTCAACCTCAAGGAAACCGGTAAAGAGATGAAGGATGAAGGGTTGTACTATATCAGAAGGGGTCGAGCCTGAAAATTCGTAACGTACGTGAAACAAAAAAGGGGTTGTTTGTCATTGCCGATGACAAGAAACTATTAAGGTAATCTGATCTTTTCAAAAACTTCGTTTCAGAAGGTAAATTGTTCATTGACTTCTCTTCGTGCAAGGTCGAAGAGTATTTAGATGTTCAAGGTGTTTCAAGTGCTGCCAGTGCATCGTTTTGTTCTAAATTTGAACACTTCAATAAAATGACTACAGATGTAGGCCTATTTGTACCAGTCTTTTCATCGAAAGGCAAAACGTTTTGCTTTTCTTATCAACCACTAACATTTTCACAGTAGTTTATGTTTAAAGAGAGCATGTGCTTATGAATTATAGTTTTTAGTCAGTCATATTTTAAGTTACACAAAAAATTGATTGTTTTTATTCATTTATTTACGATAAAAGTTTATCTTCTCCTTAGATCATCTATAAAAAAAAATCTTCATTAAAAATATTTAAATTCTGTAGATCATAGTTTCCAAAAAGAGACCCGAGTTTTTAACTTTTGGTTCGACCTTATATTACCATATTTTACGCATACACTTCGTGGATAAAAATGAAATAAATACTTCAAAACTAGTTATACATTCTTACTCAAATATAAACACAAACCGATTCGTAAGTACGAAAACGAATGAAAACAGAATAAAGTTTACAAATTTATTTAAATAAAAATCCTTACGTATAAAATTCGATTAAAAACTATTTTCTTCCACGAAAAATCAAAAGCCAGATGATTTTTTGCAGCATATGCATTTACCGAATTACGTTCAGGTCTGTTGTTATAATAGCTATATGAATTAAATTCGTTTTTGATTATTTCGAGAAAAGTTTTTTCAGTTTTTGTTTGCAAATTTATCTAAGATGGAAAACCGATTCACTGTATAGATGAACCCGTCTTCCTATTTACGGAATGAAAATCTTTCCGAAATAATTCCATGATTATAAAATACAGAGTCAGTAACTTAAAACCGAACTGAGCCCGCTCGAAATGCAGTTATTTGATTATCAGCTTTGACCCTGCTAAATTGCTACGTAATACCCCCCCACAAAAAAAACCCTGTTATTACTATCGGTTTTGTACTCGTATATAACTACACTCGTCTATTATTACCAGTTATGAATTGTTAATGATTCAGTACAGTGTAGTTTCGTTCTTTGCAGTTGTGTTTTTCTAAAATGCCTTGTTACATCGAGGAAAGGGTTTTTAAACCGGAAGCTTACGTGAATTCTGGATTCTTCGCGAAAAATTTCCAAATTCCAGTATCCAAACAAAGCTTAGCGTACACAATTCGGTTAAAAAATGAGATATAACGGGACGATTTCAAACGCAAACAATATATGTCACCTTCTGCAAAATTAGTCTACAAATTTACACGTAAACAGTAATAGAATCATTTTTTATGAGAAAAAAAATATTTATTTTAAAAATGTTACATCTGTAAGTACATCCGTAAAAAAATTAATTAATGAGACGATCGCGTTTGTTTTCATTTAAAAGTTTCGCGGATCAGTAGTAGAAACTCACGAAATCGTCTTTTTATCTTGAAAACGATTTCGTTTTTTAGGAATCGTTTTTTATCACTTGAAAACGATTTCGTTTTCAAGTGATAAAAAACGATTCCTATATTTAACTTTTTAGCGCAACCGTAGACGAAAAACACTTTTCAAACCGTTTGAAAAACTTAAATAAAGGCACTTAACGCACGCTTTGCATTCGAAACTAAACTGACTTTCTGCGATCCCTTACGCCTCTTTTATACTCCTGAGAGCACGACATTCAAACATATATACCTACTCGAATATGACGATCTCACAACAAATATTATGCAAGCAAATTGTAAGAAGCATGTACACATCAAGTTGAAACCTCTAAATCGCTCTTTTTTGTACAATTCGTGCGTGTACGTTCATACCCGTCCATGTCAACGGACCTAAATAGTTTTAATTAGGTTTCATCGGGTCGAATTGGGAGGTTGCGAAATATTCATTATACATTTTTCTTACTTTTTGGGGGTCGTGATGCTAAAAACGTTGAGAATCATCGGCTTAAGAGAAATCGAAACGTCTAATTTTGTCACCGGCTTCTCAAAAACACTCTCGATGGACAGATAGATCCGTTGCTGTATTTTACGTCATACAAGAGAAGTTTTCATTTATTTGTGCGCGTTAATCCGCTCAACATCAGACATCGGATGACTAAAAATCCCGTCGGATGTTTGAGAAACCGTTTCAGTACGACAAAAAAAGCGAACAGTGTTTTGCTTTCTGTTAATCGTATAGCCGATACTTTTTGACCGCAATGTCAATACAGCGTTGGATCGTACAATTTTCAAAGAATTACACTCGTTTTACGTGTCGTGAAAAAGCTTCTTCCAACAAGACGGAACAACCGCCGCGCGTCAAACGATTCGCTAGCACGGGATGCGTTCTTACGACTTTCACAGACGTAAATTTACTTTACTAAATTTTCAATAATTAAATAAAATTTAGAAAAAAAATTTTTCAGAGAATATAATTCTAGAAAATCTTCTATTCATTCTAGATGCTACTTATATCGCCATTAATTATGATCGATTGAAAGATGAAGTAGCATCTATTTTTTTTTGAAACCGAACACAAAAAAATTCTAAAAATCATACACTATAAATTTTGAATTAAAAAGTAAACTTACTTCTTGCAAAATAATTTTATAAGAAAACCAAATTATGATTTAAGTTATTTAATATACTATTTAATTAGTCTGTAGAGATACCATGTGTAATGTAGAATTTTTAGATGATTTACTTTGTACAGAGCTCGGTCGCGTTGCAAATCATTGTTTAGCTGTTTAAAATATTCATTTAAAGCATCGATGAACATTTAAGAAAAATGATTTAAAGATGCTCGACTACCTTCTCCAACATTCTTGGTCTGTTTTTTTTTTTGTGATAGACATGATTCTGTGTTAAATATAATTCCCACGGTAGGATCTTTCAACGTACAGTAATGTCTTCATGTTTTCCCGCCTAAGAAATTTAAGGACTATAAATGTGGAAATCGAATGACCAGAAAGAGAAATATTCGTAGTAAATTTAGAAGAGAAAAGAAGTAATAGTGAGCAAATATTACCTTTGATTTGATGAAAGTTATACGATATTAAGATATTAAGTACGTAAGTAAGATATTAATTAAAAAACTTAAAGTAAAAATAGAGACGGCAAAAAATATTAAAAAGTATCATAATTACTTATCGTTAATAATAATTTTAATTACATAAGGCAAATCATTTTTTTTTTATACTTGTATTTTGAATGTGAAACTAGATACATGTACTAATTACATGTTTACATGTAATTACAAGTAATTTATGTTAAAATGGTATTAATGTTTACATCGTTTATATTTATTTATTTATTAAAAAAAAAGGTATCGACAAAAGGTGTAGACGCGTAAGTATAAAATATTTTTCTATTGAATAATTCATATAATAAAAATTCTAACATATGTTATTCCATAATCATATTCATTGAATAAAATGAAACGATCGAATCGTTACACGAGGAGATAAAATAGAATTACTTACACGCAATAGACCGGGGAACGGTGCTAGGATTACTGAATTGAAAAAAAAGAAGAAGAAGGAAACCCCTTCATCATTATCGCCATTAAAAAAGAGGGTTGTTACGGTCAATTCTCTAAAATAATTTCTAAGTCAGCGAATACATCTAAAAATAATAAATTCTTTAAACGTTTTAATTTTATGCTGTAGATTATATTATCTTTTCTTAAAAATTGTTAAAATTAAAACGTTTCTTTTATTTTTTTTCACATTTTTTAATCTTCCTTGGAAATTGTTTAAGATCGTTTTTATACCTAAAAGCTTTGGAATTCTTTTTTTAATCTGGTATTACAGTCGTTAATTAAGTTAAATAATGTATTCAGAATTCTTTTCTTTGTTTCATTTAAATTTTTTAAGAAATAGAAAAAATAATTTATTTTATAATATAAAATAATATTAAATAAAAAAAAAAAAACATAAAACTTCGAATAAATTGGTTATTAAAATAAAATATATTTGTACTTGGCTTTCAAATTTTAAAAAAATCTTATCAAAACGTGTTTATTATAATTATTTTTTTGGAAATATTGATGGAGATCATTAATCTTCGTTTTAGACTTTCATGAAGACTTACATACATACATGCACACGTACACGCGCGCACACACACCAATGCAAAACAACACAAACGACATGTAAGCACTACATTTTCCAGATAAATAAGTTAGAAATAAATTTAATATATATATGTTGTGAAAATTCATTATTCGATAAATATTTTTAAAACTTTTATTCTAGCTCATCGGACCGGTCTAGCGGTTAACTCGTCACCGCAAATCAGTTGTTTAACAGCTGACTTTCTAAGTCAAAGGTTCTGAGGTTCAAATCCTCGTAAAAATTAGTCTCTTTTATTCGGGTTTAATAAACAGTGGATACCGGTGTACTTTGGTGGTCGGTTTTCAATTAACCACACTTATCAGCCCTAGTCAGTACAAGACTACACTCATTTACATGAGGATAATATACTCATGTAATAATAATATGGTATTATATTATCATGAGATGAGGATAATATACGAGTATATTATCCTGATTTCATCGTGACGCAGTGGCAGGGGGGGGGGGTTGCTTATCGTTCACTAATTGAACAGATTGCAACGTAGGCATTAGAAAAACGAGAAAACTTGTATTAAAAAAAAAAAAAAATTAGTAATAATAATAAAGTGAAAGGAAACGGAAATCGACAAAAATTATTAAATTTTTTTTTTTTTTTTTTTTGTCTTCAGTCATTTGACTGGTTTGATGCAGCTCTCCAAGATTCCCTATCTAGTGCTAGTCGTTTCATTTCAGTATACCCTCTACATCCTACATCCCTAACAATTTGTTTTACATATGCCAAACGTGGCCTGCCTACACAATTTTTCCCTTCTACCTGTCCTTCCAAAATTAAAGCGACTATTCCAGGATGCCTTAGTATGTGGCCTATAAGTCTGTCTCTTCTTTTAACTATATTTTTCCAAATGCTTCTTTCTTCATCTATTTGCCGCAATACCTCTTCATTTGTCACTTTATCCACCCGTCTGATTTTTAACATTCTCCTATAGCACCGCATTTCAAAAGCTTCTAATCTTTTCTTCTCAGATACTCCGATCGTCCAAGTTTCGCTTCCATATAAAGCGACACTCCAAACGTACACTTTCAAAAATCTTTTCCTGACATTTAAATTAATTTTTGATGTAAACAAATTATATTTCTTACTGAAGGCTCGTTTAGCTTGTGCTATTCGATATTTTATATCGCTCCTGCTTCGTCCATCTTTGTAATTCTACTTCCCAATTAACAAAATTCTTCTACCTCCATAATCTTTTCTCCTCCTATTTTCACATTCAGCGGTCCATCTTTGTTATTTCTACTACATTTCATTACTTTTGTTTTGTTCTTGTTTATTTTCACGCGATAGTTCTTGCGTAGGACTTCATCTATGCCGTTCATTGTTTCTTCTAAATCCTTTTTACTCTCGGCTAGAATTACTATATCATCAGCAAATCGTAGCATCTTTATCTTTTCACCTTGTACTGTTACTCCGAATCTAAATTGTTCTTTAACATCATTAACTGCTAGTTCCATGTAAAGATTAAAAAGTAACGGAGATAGGGAACATCCTTGTCGGACGTATAAATTTAAATTTGATATTTAAATTTATATTAAATTTAAATATCAAATATAAAAAAAAAAAATAAATAACACGGTTATCAATGTAAGTAAAGACTTTTAAAAAAAATAAAATTCTGTTAAGAAAACTGATTTCAAAGAAACACTAAAATAAAAAAAACTAAAAAACTAAAACTGTTCTGGTATAAAAAAAAAAAATTGGCAACAAATAGACTGAAAGAGAGGTAGGTATCCAGTGATACCTCTCGAGACGATAGAATAAAGTCTGAACAAAGCATGATATGATTAAAAGAACAACGAATCAAACGTAACTAAAAATGCACACAGAGTCCGTAACAAAATAACATAAATCATCAAGTAATGAAACAGACCAAAAAGGAATAAATGGCCGACGCAACAGTTAAATTGTCAATAAAACAAAGAAAACGGAAATATCTACCGCACAACAATCTCAAAATCAAATATGTACAACCTCCAGTCGTCTCAGATCTTACTGTAGGTTGTTAATAGCCAGATGGATTTCGCGCTTGTTAAACTGAAGTATATCCTTTGAATTCATCCGGCGAATTTCTTCAAGAATACATGCTATCCCTAAGTAATCGTGGATTTCCTTGTTTTTCGTAAACCGTGGCGCCTCCTATATTATGTTGCTCGACACTTTGTTCTGGAAGCTTTGGATGATGTCGACATCGCTATTTTTCACAAAGTTGTACATCGTATACAACAAACGCCTTATATAACAGCCTGTTACTTAACGACAACACGGACCTCCTTCCTAGTCGGTTCGACCGTCTAAGCTTAATATTATTTAATCGATTTCTCTTCTCTATCATGTGATTTTTCCACGTTAAAAGGTGGTTCAAATGAATTCCCAGGTATCGTGTGTTGTCCGAATGAGTGATGCGAAATCCATCTAGGCGGATTCGTGAGCAGACTACCTTTCTCATCTCAAACGTAACGTAGCTTTTATAAAATAAAGAAAAATTATTGAGATATAACATTAGAATAGTGCTATAACCGTCAAATAACTTGGTAGGTGAATTTACGTACGAGTAACTGCGTCTTCAAAAAATAAAAAAATTGAATTACATAGATCGATCAGTCTATAAAAATTTACCTCGTAAAGGGCGTAAAGCAGCATTTCAGATTCTTCCATTTTTTATTAGAACGAAAATATTAAAGACATGATTTTTCAGCAGATTTTTGGAAAAGCAAAATTTAGACAGCGATAAAAATAAACGAAAGCGAAAAAAATTTGATATTCTTATAAATTATTCGTATTACTTTTATTAATCACTCTGTCTTTCAAGTACATACAGTTTTAACTAAACAATACTAATAAGCCGTGAAAAATTTGTAAACTAGCTTTTAATAAGAGCTGGGAAAAGTTTCTTAATACATTAATGAAAAGATAGATAGAGTTGTTTTTAAAATATTTTAAATCAAGTTTATTAAACCGAACAAATGCGGATTTAATCGACCACCTTTGCCCTTTTTGAGGTTTATTCGTTTTCCTGTCACTATTGAGATTTGTTTATTGGGACGAAAAACTATGTAATGTGATCTTTACAGGCCTCTTTTGAAATCGACTGTATAAAGTCGGCTTAAAAAGAGTTCTGGACAGACTGAAACAAAGAATAATATGGCGTTTCAAAGGCCAGGACTACTGTACGATGTATGCATTAGAATTTCCCGGCCGAGCTCTCTCAATCGCTGACTGGTCACCGAAGGTCTTTATCGCTTTATCTCGATCGCTTGGCATAATGTTTCCGGTTATTGATATTAAATGTTACGATCAATCGTTTGACTTCACGGCAGCAACTCATAGTAAACAATTCCTTTTCAATTTCGCCACCATCGCATCGTTTTTCTTAGCGTCAATCCAAACTCTACCACTGACGCGCGTAGGAGAAGATATCCGCATTGTAATGATCCCTGCAGCCACACCAACCCCTTCGTTCTTAGCCCAGAATGGGCTTTACCGGAGGTTGACCCACTAAACCTGAAAACACATCACAATGGTCAGTTTGACCTCTATCAGGATGCCCCCGGTACAAATGCGTAGGTAGATATTTTCATCAGTGTATTTCCACTATCTTTTTTCCTGTTTAGCCTTATGAACTACCTTAAGGTATTACCACACTTCAGAGGATGAATGAGGATGATACGTATGAACGTAAATGAAGTGTAGTCTTGTATAGCCTCAGGTCGACCACTCCTGAGATACATAGTTAATTGAAACCCAACCATCAAACAACACCGGTATCCACGATCTAGTATTCAAATCCGTATAAAAGTAACTGCCTTTACTACGATTTGAACCTTAGAAGTATCGACTTGAAAATCAGTTGATTTGCGATGACGAGTTCGCCACTAGAATAACACGGTTCCTTATTATTATCACCGTTGTACGGCTTATTCTAACCACGACCACCTTTCGTAATTTACAATTCTCATCTATAAAATTAACCGATTCGCAAAAGCGCGAACCCCGCGCCTTCCTCCAACACCGAAGGTTTTACACGGAAACTCGTCCCATATCTAACTTCAATTATACTATGTACTCGGATCATTACTTGTCTGAAACAGCAAAAATACTATCCTCATCCCAACAAAACAAGTATTGATCGCAATCACAATTTAGTGATACAATTCAGTTTATTATAATTCCTCGTGATTTATTAAAAAATCATGAAACAATTTCGCAGATTTAAGAAGCTTCTAATGAAAACATACCCTATCTCTCTTTTTTCGTTGTTAAATCACGTGGCATTCAAACACAGATTTTTTTCTTTAGCCTTCTTCAAAAGCGATTTAAAACTGTTTATATTCGATGTTTAGTTCATTAGTGATATCACGACCGGTAACGTGCCGGTCTTGGAACCGATGGTAATAAACGAATAGAAATGAATAAAAGAGATAATTAACGTAACAAATAAAAGAAAAACCACTTTTTCTTGTTACCGAAAACGTAGGTGAAAAAAATGTAATCTCTTTGCTTTATATCAAATTTCGGTTTAAAATTAAAATTACATCGACGTTAAAAATAATGTATAAATTTAAATAAAAAAAAGTATTGTAAAATAAAAAAAAAATTATTTATGATGTACTAAATTTTTATCGGTTAATAAATTATTGGCGGTTGACAAATTATATGAATATACAAATCTTACATATTAGGCAGAAGATAAAATATCGATAGATTATGAAATTCAAAAAATGAAGTAAACAAGAAAAACAAGGACCGGATTGTTTCATGCCACCGTTTAAAAAAAAAAGAAACATAAACGAACGATGCGGGACCGTTTGATTCACGTTTTACAAGTAGGTTTCATACGTTGTTTAACCAGGAAGTAAGTCGGTTTTCGTTAACTTTATTCAAACTGGTATCGATACTCTCGACAACTTCTAGTCGTCACACAGACTGATCGTTGGAAAGCGATGACCTTCTTCGAAGAAAAAAAAGAAGATGTCTTTTTAAAGTACGTTCAAATAAATTTAATATTCAAATTTTACAGTTACATCATTTTATATTTGAAATTAATGTTTTTAAATAAAAACAATTTTAGCAAAATTAACCACGCATAACATCAAGGTTTACTACTCCTTTATAATCGGAATTATACATAAATATATAATATAATGTAGTATACATAAATCGATCGGGTCTAACGATTACTTTAGGGCAATTACGAACAAGATCTATGTCTAGAGCTTTTAAAAAGTTACCGCATTTTGGTACATCGAAACTTTTGTGATTTCTATTTAATTTTTATAATCGCCAATACAAAAGAATTAAATCAGATATGACTGGAACAATATCCAAATTTTTATAAAAATATACGGATAAAATAAAACGTTGTACTTTTTTTCTTCACGATCCAAAACACTAAAATTGACTGATATGCGTATCAGATCATTAAATTAAGTGTCTGAATGAAAAGCGGTTCTTAAGAAATATATTTTTCTGTAGAAGTCTATAAAATTACGCTCGATAAATGTTTATAAAAGTTAAACATATATTGCCTTAACAGAATACTGGAGCGGTTAAATAATTTTTCAATCGTTCAACATGGATTAACGAATGTTATCAAATACTTCTTATTCGAACAATTTATTTTTCGGTTAAAATCATCACATCTTAAGTCCGCATAAGGGTTCACGAAACTGCAATTTTAAATAGGAAAGGATAAGGTTGTGACAAGTCATTTTAAAAGACGTTGAAAACCAAAAGTTTTGTCGTAAAAAATTCTAATTTGGACACCCACTTGTCGACAATAATTTTAAAAATTAATTACTAATTTTAAACCGGTTCAATAAATCGATTAATGTAAGTTTAGGTAATTTAAATTAAATCGCTGGATATTCTTTAAAGAAAAAAGCTGACAAAAAAGTCGTTACTCTTTACTGGAATCGGTAAAAAATTTTGTTTTTAAATACAGTATTACGTTTTGATGAGATGGTGTTTACCGGTTAATAACGATAAGAGTAAAAAAAATTGTTTAAATTAAAAAAATCGTTATTTTTAAACTTTTCTCTGCTCTCCCCCTCGTACCAATATCGCCCTCAAAAAATTTGTATTCGGCCCGCTGGCACTACTACTATGTTTTTGAAGACTGATTAAATAAAACGATAGCTTTTTTGATTTTTGGGGAAGGGAGAGATTTTGGAGGTAAAATCGTTTTTTTAAACGGTAAGATAAACATGTACGCATGTACTGAATATATAAATAGCATATTCTTAATATAAAGTGGAATATATTGGCAACATTTTGAGAAAACGTAAACATTAAAACGGTTCTGATATTCGATACTAAAAATTATAATTTTAAATAATGATTACAATATTATTATTTGTAGAATTGAAATATGTCTGATTTATTTTTTACTATAATATTATTATAAATTAATAAACATAAATAATTAAATTAGTAAAATGGTAATTATTGTACATTATTATACTTTAATTTTTAATTTTTTTTTATTTTTAAATCTTTGAGTGTGAGGGATATAAAATATTTTGCTGTACAGTTCTAAGATTCTCATATTTTTGATTAGAAAATATGTATTTATAATCGCTTATATTACATATTGTTTAATTTAACCATATTTTAATTAATTTATTGTAATAAAAGGTACCGCTTTGAAGAAGCACAAACTTGTTCTAAATTAATCGACCGAGATAAGAAAGGAAAAATCAGTTAAGCAGCATCATTTTTTAATTAATTTACAGATTAAAATTGTCTTTTATATTCTTTTTTGATAATGCTCAAAATATTATGCTAAAACTTTTATATTACATTATATAAAATCTACCGGTCACGACATAGCATGACGTCACGACATAGCGGAACGACTACAGCAGCTGTACATCAGTGTTACACTAGCGCTTCTTGCGGTGAGAGGCGGTACTAATGAGGCAGTATACCAGCTTAGGCGCTAGTTTATTTAGAGCATTTTTTGGGGTGGAGGTGAGATTTTGAAAATATTATTTTTTAATCTATAACTAATGCGCCTAAACGCATAATTCGATGGTTCCGTGTAAGAATTCTACGCCGTTTTTCTTATTCTTTAGTGTAAATCAAAATAATCTTGATGTTTTATTTTGTAAATAACATATTTATATTTAACTCCATAAATAATAATCTAATAAAGATGACAAGTCTGGTGCAGATCACCTCTCATGTAAATTTAATCGCTATTGATAATAGTTGTGATAATCGATTCGTAAAATATCTTGAATAGCTTTTACAACCTTACTCTATAAGTACTCATTTTTTTGTTTTTTGGTACTAATGAGCTTTCATTACTTGGCATTCAAAGTTTAAGTTTCCTGCAGGATCAGACCTGTATATGTGAGTAAATTATCACAAATCATAATCATTATAAAAAGCTGACGACACAGTTTTAGGACTTTCCCGTCACACGGCTTATTTCTGATGCACGGCTTATATACATAATTTAATTTAAAATATTTATCTTTTTACTTAAATACAATATTTGTTCGTTTATTTAATTCAATGATTCTAACTAAAGCGCCGCGCATACCGTACTTCATTCGCGCAGGTGTACTAGCGGCTACTTTAAACATGATTTATTAATTTAAATCTACCGGTCACGACATAGCATGACGTCACGACATAGCGGAACGACTACAGCAGCTGTACATCAGTGTTACACTAGCGCTTCTTGCGGTGAGAGGCGGTACTAATGAGGCAGTATACCAGCTTAGGCGCTAGTTTATTTAGAGCATTTTTTGGGGTGGAGGTGAGATTTTGAAAATATTATTTTTTAATCTATAACTAATGCGCCTAAGAAAAATAAGATCTTAATTAAACGAAATCTCGAGATACTGAGGGTGACCTTGCTCTAAAGCCTCGCCTCTTGGCCTTTTAAGTTGAAAATTTAACGGCATCAATTCCCCGTGTTAAGAAGTAACACACACGAGCACGCGCACCCGACCAAAACAACCGACACAAAATAAATATATTACTTTAAAAAAACGGTGAGACTTTTAACGATTTTCTTCATTTTTTTAATCAAATTTCATGAAATAAATTTTATTAAAATAATAATAATATGTTTATTACACCGAAAAATATTATTGTACCTCATTTAAACAGAGTATAGAGTTGTTTTTACCTAATAATTTTTTTCAGGAAATAAATAATAGAAAATAGATTTATCATTATTATTATTAATATATTAAGTCAGCACTTGTTTTGTTAATGAAAAGGAAAAACATAAATATTAACATATAACAGTTCTGAAATTCCATACTAAAAATTATACTTTAAAATAATAATTACAAATCATCTAATTACGGGCATTAATAGCCGTTTATTAAATTTATGTGTTTTACATTTATTAAATTTTAATTATTTTTTTTTTTGTCTTCAGTCATTTGACTGGTTTGATGCAGCTCTCCAAGATTCCCTATCTAGTGCTAGTCGTTTCATTTCAGTATACCCTCTACATCCTACATCCCTAACAATTTGTTTTACATATTCCAAACGTGGCCTGCCTACACAATTTTTCCCTTCTACCTGTCCTTCCAAAATTAAAGCGACTATTCCAGGATGCCTTAGTATGTGGCCTATAAGTCTGTCTCTTCTTTTAACTATATTTTTCCAAACGCTTCTTTCTTCATCTATTTGCCGCAATACCTCTTCATTTGTCACTTTATCCACCCATCTGATTTTTAACATTCTCCTATAGCACCGCATTTCAAAAGCTTCTAATCTTTTCTTCTCAGATACTCCGATCGTCCAAGTTTCGCTTCCATATAAAGCGACACTTTCAAAAATCTTTTCCTGACATTTAAATTAATTTTTGATGTAAACAACTTATATTTCTTACTGAAGGCACGTTTAGCTTGTGCTATTCGGCATTTTATATCGCTCCTGCTTCGTCCATCTTTAGTAATTGTACTTCCCAAATAACAAAATTCTTCTACCTCCATAATCTTTTCTCCTCCTATTTTCACATTCAGCGGTCCATCTTTGTTATTTCTACTACATTTCATTACTTTTGTTTTGTTCTTGTTTATTTTCACGCGATAGTTCTTGCGTAGGACTTCATCTATGCCGTTCATTGTTTCTTCTAAATCCTTTTTACTCTCGGCTAGAATTACTATATCATCAGCAAATCGTAGCATCTTTATCTTTTCACCTTGTACTGTTACTCCGAATCTAAATTGTTCTTTAACATCATTAACTGCTAGTTCCATGTAAAGATTAAAAAGTAACGGAGATAGGGAACATCCTTGTCGGACTCCCTTTCTTATTAGGGCTTCTTTCTTATGTTCTTCAATTGTTATTGTTGCTGTTTGGTTCCTGTACATGTTAGCAATTGTTCTTCTATCTCTGTATTTGAACCCTAATTTTTTTAAAATGCGGAACATTTCATTCCAGTCTACGTTATCGAAAGCCTTTTCTAGGTCTATAAACGCCAAGTATGTTGGTTTGTTTTTCTTTAATTATGTAAATATATTCTCAATATCAAAGAAAATCTTGAAAAAAATTTTCAAGATGGACATTTTTTATTTCACGATTTGTTGAGTTGATGAATTGATCTTGCTTTTATTTTTCTGGTGTTTATTAATCAAGACGGAGATATAAACGGAAAAAGTAAATTTTCAAAAAAATTAAAATGAAAAGTAAAATCTACAAGAGAGTTAAAAGGAAACGGAAGCAGTTTTTTATCCAGAAGTTCAGCTGGAATAGGAGAAAATAGATGCGCAAGGAAAATGCTTCAGTGTAAAAAATATTTGAGGACAGAAATCTAGATTTAATTCGAGTCGGATTAGAATTCCGTTTTACCGGAATAATTTGGTCATCGAGTTGAATTTACCTTACCGCTGCTCGGTTAGAACTTCCTTAAAAGGTAAACAAACAAAATTTAAAAAATAATCAGCGGTACTTTTCAGAGTGGAACACTAGATTTTGCCGGGAAGGACCTAGCTTCTTCATAGGCGTTGGCAGTAGTGCTAACAAGCCACCGAGCCACCGCTAAAAGTGAATTTTTACACGACGTCGCCGAATACTGTGTACGCGCAATCGTTACTTGCTCGGAGTGAAACCATATCCAACGACTAATTTCATCCAAACCCGACCTTTTCCTTCGATCCGAATTTCAACTCTGAGAAATACAGGAGCGGTACGCAAATTTAATTTCTAAAATTTATCTTAAAAGTATCTATAAATGAAGAGCTATGTTATACGGTTATTTAAATAAATTTGAAAATTAGGACTGTTCACACACCATTTTAAAGGGCGTTGAAAAATAAACATTTTGAAGTAAAATACTGCAGGTATAACTATAATAATCGATACGGTGGCCGTTTAATATTTTTCACAGCTACTATATTCAAAAACGGCCAAAAGTCAGGTAATAGTCTCGTATCAAAAAAAAATTAGTTTTGATCTAGGAGCGTTTGCTAAATTTCATTTGTTTGTTGTTTAACTGTGGAATAGTTATTTAAAAGATACGGTAGAAAACTTTTGACACTAATTTAGAAAAATATTTAATGACCGCTATTTTAGTTAGGATTATTTTAACCTGATGTTTCTTAAGTCAAAAATGTTGGTCTTTAATATCTTTTATAAAGGTGTGTTCCCTTAGACTGTGGGGCTTCACATCGAAAATTAGATAGTTTCCAGGTAGAACATCTGCTAATTTTTGTTTTACCATGTTTCATTATTGAAACGTTATTTAAGGATTCCCATACTTTGTTACTGTTCTGGGTATACGCTGCTAAACTATTTTAGCGACTTAAAACCGATATAAATCTTTAATTAAAATCTAAGCGGATCTTCAATTTTTTATTAATTAAAAAATTCATCTATTCTAGAAAATTGTGTCATTTTGTTAACCGCATAACATAACATAATGCCCAATTTTATCAAAACAACGACTTTTGTGAAATATATAAGAGAGCAAATATTGATAGAGTACAGCACTTTACGGTTTGACAATCGTAGAAGTAGTTTTTATTATTTCAGTTACGGTATCCCATCGTATCCCATCGTATCCCATTTTTCATTGTGACATAAATAGATACCGAATGTAGAATATCTGTAATACTTCAACACCGAATTTTTCAAAAAATAACGGTGCACATGATTTCGATAATATTTTTAACCTATTATCATTGTGTAGGGGGAATTAAATTTTTTGTTCAGCTGAAGAAGTTTAGATAAATTTTATTGAACTATTAAAACAAAATTACGTTTTTAATAGTTGTGTTTTATTTTTTAAGAGTACTTAATTTCAATTCTCATTTTAAAAATATTACTGGGTTTCAGGGATTTTAACATTAAAACAACATAACAGCAGTAACTGGATAAAACTTTTAATTAATTTTCTTTTTAAATTATTAAATTAATGTAATAAAAAAAATTCACTGGTAGTTTCAAATTTCCGTTTTGACCGATAATCGCTTACATATAAGAAGATAATTATTAGGCATTTACAAATGTAAAATTTGATTAAACGCTGTTAATTGTTTTAGTACATTATTTTTCACTAAGTATACGTTTAATAACCCACCGGGTTGATCTAGTGGTGAACGCGTCTTTCTTCGCAAATCAGCTGATTTGAAAGTCGAGAGTTCCAACGTTCAAATTCTAGTAAAGGCAGTTAGTTACTTTTATACGGATTTGAATACTAAATTGTGGATACCGATGTTCTTTGGTAGTTAGGTTTCAATTAACCACACATCTCAGAAACGGTCGACTTACACTCATACATTACATCCTCTAAAGTAATACCTGACGGTGATTCCCGGAAGCTAAACAGAAAAAAATACGTTTAATAAAATTAATTAAAAATTTTCTCCACTTATTGCTACTGTTTTAATGTTTTTCAGTTGAGTACTTCTGTTTCTTCAGAAAGCAACTTTTTTATTAAATAAATAAATAACAAAAAAAACGATTACTTTATCGACTGACACGTATATGGCTACATTTAAAAATTTAATTACATTTTAAACGGATTAATTATTATTAAAAAAAAGAATTTGTCTTAAAGATGCAGAGATTTGTGTTATTAGATACTTAAGTACTCAAAGAAAAGAAAAAAAAGAAAGAGTAAATGGCAAATTTTGCTTCTGGTATGATTATTTTGATTGTTTACTTGTTTTTCTGCTAAAATGCACACATTATGGCCCTTGGATTTTTATTTCACATTTTTAATAATATTTTCATAATCGTTTAAGATATAATATTTTCTTGCTTATAAAAGATTTTAACAGGATATTATATTATATTTTTTAAAAATTCATTAAATTTACAACGAACTAAATTTTTTTGAAAATTTATAAAGTAAAATACAATATTTTTTTTTTTAAAATTTACAATTACATTTTAGACTATTAGAGGATATCCATTTTTTTTACTTTAAACTTGTATAATGTAATGTACACTGGAACGTAACGGGAAAAAAGTCACACAAAGCGCAGATGCTGCCAGTTTGTTGTTTCATTTAGCTACCACTAACATTCCAAAACGTTGGACCTCCCCTACTCATTTCCAACAGTCACCGTTGTTATGGAATGGAGTTGAATACGCTTGGTATATCGAACAACATGCGGCGATTAAATTTTTAACAGACGTAAAAGTGGACGCTAGCGACATTCATCGTCGTCTAAAAGACATTTACAGTCAAGAAATTGTGATTGAAATACTTTGAATAACCGGGCGATAAAATTTCGTGCATCGAAAGAAGAACAAAGCGATTGACCGCTTCTGTGATGGTTTCCGTGACTGATGAGAAGCACTATTACATATAAATAGTGCTGGACAATCTACTTAACCGATAATTCTGCCAAACGGTAATATTCGGATACGCACATCGAGTACAGTCTCCGAGGTTCTTGTGAAGTTGAAAATTTGAACCTATTCTACACCCTCCATACTCGCTAAATTCGGTTAGTATGCGATTTTCACTTCTTTTCGTAATTAAATAGGGACATAAAAAGTATTCATTTCACCACGGATGTTGAACCGAAGAATGCAATGGATCAAGGAAAGATTAGCATTTTTCTTTGACGCAATAAGAAAACCGGTTCACCTTTGGGAGAAATGTGTAGCTGTAAATAGTGACTACGTAGAAAAATAAGTGTAAGATTTGTAGCATACAAAATGAACTTTTTTGGCATATTTGTTTAATTTAATTATCTCTTTTCATTTCCGAATTATGAAAGGCTGTGCGTTACAATTCTGCCACCCGTCGCGTGTAATATTTTATCTTATATATGAGTGTATATATATATATATATATATATATATATATATATATATATATATATATATATATATATATATATATACAGTGTCCCATATAAAACGCAACCCAACACCCTATATTGGTAGGTATTGAAATAATAAAAAGGCATGTGTAAATGTAAATGTAATTTTTATTATTACCATCCATTACCTTACATTTAGAGTAAAGATTGCGGTGGCTGCCATCTTCTTGAATACAAGCTTCAATTCTTTTTACAGCGTTTCTTGCAACTTTTTTCAAAGTTTGTGGCTGGATATTTAATACAGCTTGTTCAATATTGACTTTCAATCGTTCAAGTGTTTATGGTTTGTTGCTGTAGGCTTTTTCTTTGAGGTAACCCCATAGAAAAAAATCCACCTCAGTCAAATCTGGAGATCTTGGTCGCCACAAGCCTCGACCGATAATAAAATTTCCAAAGAATTCCTCAACGAAAGAAGTTGATGAATACTTCAACCTCTGCGTTGATTTCTCAACGCAGAAGTTGAACCTGCGTAGTGCGATGTCGCACCGTCATGTTGTAGCCCGCGGTGTCTGTCTTCCTCTTCCAAGAGTGCAATGAACTGAAATAAAATATCCTGATATCATTCTACATTAATGCTGTACTCGAATAAAATAGTACCGACTGATTATTTTCTTCCGCGATATCGCGCACCACACGCCCGACTTCTGCGGGTGTAATTGTTTTTCGTGATAAACGTGGGGATTTTCAGCACTCCAAATTCTACTGTTTTGGCTGTTTATAATTATTTTAACTTATTTGTTTACAACTACCACACACCAGTATACAATGTTGGATCTGAAAATACAGGTGTCCCTTATAAAAGGCAACCCAACCTTATATCGGTAGGTATTGAAATAAAAAGGCATGTATAAATGTAAATGTAATTTTTATTATTACCATCCATTACCTTAAATTTAGAGTAAATGTTGGAAGTGACCGCCATCTTCTTGAATACAAGCTTCAATTCTTTTTACAGCGTTTCTTGCAACTTTTTTCAAAGTTTGTGCCTGGATATTTAATACAGCTTGTTCAATATTGACTTTCAATCGTTCGTGGTTTGTTGCTATAGGCTTTTTCTTTGACGTAACCTCATAGAAAAAAATCCGCCGCAGATCTGCAGATCTTGGTGGCCACAAGCCTCGACCGATAACACGATTACCAAAGAATTCTTCGACGAAATCAGAAGTTGAACCTGCGTAGTGCGATGTCGCACCGTCATGTTGTAGCCAGCAGTGTCTGTCTTCTTCTTCCAAGAGTGATATGAATTGAAATAAAATTTCCTGATATTGTTCTGCATTAACGGTGTACTCGAAAAAAAATTCGACTGATTATTTTCTTCCGCGATATCGCGCACCACACGCCCGACTTCTGCGGGTGTAATTGTTTTTCGTGATAAACGTGGGGATTTTCAGCACTCCAAATTCTACTGTTTTGGCTGTTTACGTAGCCATCCAAATGAAACCATGCTTCATCTCACGCAGAAATCGACGGAACCATTGACAATATTTTAGCCGTTTTTCTTTGTCGGGCTCAAGAAGCCGATGAACCGTTTGAATGCGATAAGGTCGTAATTGTAATCGTTTGGTCGCCCGATGAACGGTTGATTTAGTCAAATTAATTTCAGCAGACAAACGTCTGATCGATTTATTTGGCGAGGCGAGTAATCGGTCTTTGATTTCAGCGACTGTATCTGTATTCAACACTGGCGCAGATCTTTTGTGTTCCTTGTTATTAACAGAACCGGTCTCTCTAAATTTTGCGACTAACCTTAATAGTGATGTTTTGTTAGGAGCCGGTTTATACGGGTACTTATGGCGAAACAAATCTTGCACTGCAATCGCTGATTTCGTACTGAAGTACGACTCGATAATGAAAACACGTTCATCTAGCGAAAACACCATCTTGTCTCTAGCAATACACTGAACGTTATGATTGCATTGTTGTTACTATCGGTAGTGTTCTACAGCGTCGCCGCGATGTTCAGATGTTGGACGAGTCCATTTCAGTAACGAGTAGGGGAGTAAGCTTGACTTTTGAAATTTCATGGATGAGTGATTGATAGGTTGCGTTTTATATGGGACACCCTGTATATAGGGGGCTTGTAAAACCACTGATAACGAATTCATTTTGTTATATCCCTCTTCACAGATTGTTTTCAGGAAGTTCTGGGTCTTCTCCATCGCACATCCATCGGCATCTAATCATACATTTGTAAGGTAACCTGCTTGGACTTATTCATCTTTTTGAACGATCTTATAATCGCAGCCATTTATTCTTCATGTCGGCTAATATATCCGACTCTAGATTCGTTCTTCTTCTGATCTTCTCGATTTTAATCCTATCGGTTAACGATAGCCTGAAGCGTCGTCTCCCGTGTAATAGGCAAACAGCTTTTCGTTCAATGTTTTTTAATACAAAAAATATTGTATTCATAAAGTATACGTATTACGGGTGATGTCGAGATTATGTAAAACGTACCGGGTGTTATGTAACGCCGGTAACAAAAACGCTTTTGTATTATGAAATCTGTCTACATGTATTGTTTTTACCTTAATTCCGATAGTAAAATTGACTATTTTAAATTAAAATAACATTCCTCTAAAATACAGTATTATACTAAAGGTTTTTTCTAATGGAATAATTAAAATTTTTAATTAATTCATTTTAACTAATTTTTACCGATTTCTACGTACCGAATAAAAACATTAGCTAATTATTGGTTACATATTATTTAAATTCAGGCTGGCTTAGCCATCAAACGTGGTGCAGTGTACTCGGCTCGGTAAAGAACTCGACGCAAAATTACTTCATTCTTCTTCTTTTTTTTTGTCACGGTTATGATATTTGACAAAAAGAATATAAAAAAAGTAATTAATTTAATTTCATAACTATTAAAGGTTTAAAAAACTGCTGATGTCATCATTAATAATAATCTTTCGGTCGCTTTAATCGGCTATAAGCGTGCAACGATTCATTCATTGTACGTAAATTAGAAATCAGCGATTTTGTTAGATTATTAAATTATTACATCTTCTTCATCGGTAAGAAACTAATTTAAAAATTATTCTTTATTAATATTTCTCGTTGAACTGCATTTACCGTAAATCTTTTATAATGAAATATATAATACGATAAATTTATCACCGAATTACAAGATAGCCAGCCGGGCCGGTCTAGCGATTAACTCGTCGTTGCAAATCAGTTGTTTAATAGAAAGTTAGCGTCTGAACCTCAGAAACTTTCAAGCCGAAGGTTCAGAAGTTCAAATCCTAGTAAAGGTTACTAGCTTTTATACGGATTTCGATACTAGACAGCGGATACCGGTATACTTTGCAGTTGTGGTTTCGATTAACCACACGGCTCAGGAACGGTCGGCCTTTTCTTTATTCTTTTTCCTGTTTAGCCTCCGGTAATTACCTTTCAGATAATACTTCAGAGGATGAATGAGGATAATATGTATGTGTGTAAATTAAGTGTAGTCTTGTACCTTCTCAGTTCGACCATTTCTGAGATGTGTGGTTAATTGAAATCCAACCACCAAAGAACACCGGTATCCACGATTTAGTATTCAAATCCGTGTAAATATAAAAAAAAAAATGCAAATAAAATTTTACAAAAATATATTTGATTACATATAAAAAATTATTTTTTAAAAAAGTTTTTATTTAACTCAATATTTTCATGACTTTTAATTTTAAAATTAAATAAATATTACATTTATTTATTAGATATTTATATCATTTATTTTTTACTTTTTATACGGTTTTTCTAATTTGTTTCCTTTATTTGTTAATGTTAATATTAATATTAGTTAAATAAAAGCTTTTTTAAAAAATGTTTTTTTATATGTAATCAAATATATTTTTGTAATTTTTTTGTTTATTGTATTTTTTTTATTATTTACAATTTAGTCTTAATGAAAACAATAAACTTTTTACATCCAAAAAAAAAATATTCTTAATAATATTTATATCTGAATATTATTGTTTGTTCAAGTTTGTTTGTTTATTAAGACTAAAAAGTAAAAAAATATTATTATTACACATCGAAGTTACATACGTGTACCAAATTTCATTGATTTTCATACGATAGATCAAAAGATATAGCAGTTGCAAGATTTGATTATTCCTAAAGCGAGTTAAATATAAAAACTTTGTTTGTTTATTAAGACTAAAAAAAAGTAAAAATATTTATTTTTACACATCGAAGTTACACACGTGTATCAAATTTCAATCATTTTCATATGATAGTTCATGAGAAATGAAAATTTTCAACTAAATGCATGAATTTAGCGTAGGGGTAGTCCATGGGGGTTGGTGGGGGTGGTTCATATCATAATGCCGACACTGTAGCATTTTACTGTCATCGAAGTGACATACGTGAATCAAATTTCATTGATTTTCTTACGATAGTTCATGAGAAATAAAAAGTTTAGTTGCAAGATTTGATTATAACTAAAGCAAGTTAAATAAAAGCTTATAATAACGAACTTTACTAGGATTTGAACACTGGAACTATCGACCTCCATAATAGCTGATTTGGGAAGACGCGTTCACCACTAGACCAACTAGGTGGGTTAGGAACGGTCGGCCTGAGTCTGCACAACACTACACCTCGTTTGCGTGACACACATATCATTCTCATCTTGTTTAACCGTGGGAAGTTGCTTATTACTCGCTAATCGAATAGATTGCAAAGAATGAATTAGGAAAAGGAAATTAAAAAAAAAGTAGATTAAAAGATATATTTAATTTATTAAATATATCAGGGAAGATGTGTTTAATATACCATTAAATATAGGCGCACCATCTTGTAATGTAATTTTTTCTATTTTTTATGTTATTTAATCGCTAATTATACGTACTTCATAACTATTCTTTGATTAATTTATCTGTAAAAACAATACATCGATCGCTATTAACGACATGAGTATATCTATTCGGTATGAGTATACTCGTAATTATGATTATTAGTTTAGCGAAATAATCTACAATTTTTTATTATTCAGTGAACTTACGAATTTGGGATTTGAGAACTTTGAACCGATAAAAATCAAAGTAATTTTGTCTATTCGATTTAATATTACGGCGAAAACCGCGTAAAATATTTTTAAATGATACGTAAAATTTTTACTTAAAGTTCATTACGTTCGATTACTATCAACTTGTCATAATCTGCATTTTAAGATAAGGTAGATAGATACTATGCTGTAAATAAGAAATAATGAAGAGAACTGTTTTGCTTAGAAGCGCCTTAATAACACGTTAAGCTAGTCATCGTTGTTACGTATATTTCCCTCGTATATTATTATCTCTTGGGGCTCCTTTAGAACGAGTTTTCAAAATATAAAAATCGATATCGTGTTAACCGATATTTATAAGATTAAAAATTCTAACCGGTCGATGTTTATACCGGTACGGTGTATTACAAAATGAATGTCGAGTTTTAAAGTTATCCAAAATTAATCAAGTTTTACTTAAATTAATAAATTATACGTGAAATTCAAGAACAATTCAAACCGTTTTTCGTATAAGTGTTTGATACGAGCACCATTCGTTACAAGGTACATATCCAACCGATAGGAGAGTTTATCTCGTACTTTAATCAGCAATTATGGAGAAATCGAAGCGATAGCTGCTTAAATCCTGCGTTTAGAGTGTGGTAAATCGGCCGCCAACGGTGGTACATACACTTGATCCTTTGTAAACCTCCGAAGAAAAACTCTCACGGTGTCAGATCGGTCGAACATGGAGATCACGGCAAACAAATCCTGTCATCTAGTCCTCGGCGACCGACTTAGTGGTCCGGAAGAATTTCATTCTATCGATCGCATACAGCATTATGTCAGCGAGGAAGCGCATCATCTTGTTGTCAAATAAAGTTCTGAGGTTCGTACTGTAGTCGAGGAAAGAGCCGTAGTTGTAGCGTATCAAGAAGTCGATTCCAGAAACATTTGCTTCCGCGAACATTTTCTTAGACAGTAAATAAAGTAAAAGCGACGTACAATATGACAAGTTCAATTGTTTTATAGCCTGTAGAATAACGATTCAAAAAAACTACAAAAAAGAGATAAAAATGTTTGAGGAAGTTTTACTAAGTATATTTCTAAACGGTGTTACAAATTGTTTAAGAGAATGTTATAGAAATTAGAGAATAATCAATACGACGTACAGTAAGATATAGTGGTTTATTTATTTGGCTGTACCGTTGGTAGTTGCGTCTCTTGTTCGTGAAGATGTGTTACACCTTGAGGTGTGATTATGTGATATTAATTAGAATTGAATGTAGGGGCAGTAAACGTAACCGGGGAAGGCCTCAATATATTCAATTACTTATAGATATTCGATTACTATAAATAATTATATCTACAGTCTGGTTATAGTCTTATAACCAGGTAGGGTATTATAGTCTGGTTATATTCAATTACATTAGATAGTATTAAAAATCGGTTTACACATCTAGTTTTCTATCGAGAAAGGAAATTTCCCTTCGCGGTTCGAATTAAGTTTAGAAAGTGCCAACGCAAAGATGTGTAGTAGTTCTACTTGAGATATCTGAAGTAGTGTTACGACAGCTGGTAGTACAGTTAAGGGGCCGGTGTACCTCGGCAGGAGCCGTAGTTAGCAATCTTATCTTCACCCTGCGAGTTAACTTAGCTTTCTAAACTTTGACGTGTAATGCGTTGCTACGATCGTATTTATGTACAACTGTAATCGATGAAATACAAATTGCAATTCGTCTGCTTCCGGTACAACTAGTAAAACTAATGAATTACTACGGAAAAATACCAAAATATTTCAAGTTTTACAAATTTAGGTCAACAAAATAATGAAGTAACTCATTCGTATGGAGTAATACCGAAAGAAGTCTTGTCCGAAAGCGGTGAAGTCTCTTCGAATCGCTAAATGTAATACTGTAGCGATCAAACAAAAAAGATTTGTTTATTTATTTAAAAACTTGAAAGGTAAACACTTTCATAAATTAAAAACGATATTTTACATCGTAATACGGTTAGGATTAATAGAAAATTTCATCGCTATAAATCATTTGTAACCACTTATTTTTTCCTCGGTTAATATTTATATTAGTTGGCAATACATTGGCGGTAGGGGTTGTGGCTCAGAAGAGGTAAAGAACTTACCCTTGCAGAAGACTGACAGAACGAGGCAAAGGATGATCTCTAAATAGTATTCGATCATCATTCTGTTTTTGGGTTCTAATTAAAAACACATCCTGGCTTGGCGGTTATAACAATTCGTTAATCGAACAAGGGACAGGGTTTTTTTTTTAATGAACTCGATTAAAAGAAGGCTGTACAAGATATCCAGAAATTTACGGTAAATGAAATAAATCACAAATTTATAACTTTCATTTGTTGAACGTTAATAATTATTTTTATTAAAAATATATTGTTTTTTATTTATATTTCTAAAAAAAGAAATTAAACGTTTATATCACTTTAGTGGCAGAAAGGCTCCTGGAATAGACAAAATACCTGTAGAATTACTGCGCAGTGCAGGGGAGGAGGCGATTGATAGATTATACAAACTGGTGTGTAATATTTATGAAAAAGGGGAATTTCCGTCAGACTTCAAAAAAAGTGTTATAGTAATGATACCAAAGAAATCAGGGGCAGATAAATGTGAAGAATACAGAACAATTAGTTTAACTAGTCATGCATCAAAAATCTTAACTAGAATTCTATACAGAAGAATTGAGAGGAGAGTGGAGGAAGTTAGGAGAAGACCAGTTTGGTTTCAGGAAAAGTATAGGGACAAGGGAAGCAATTTTAGGCCTCAGATTAATAGTAGAAGGAAGATTAAAGAAAAACAAACCAACATACGTGGCGTTTATAGACCTAGAAAAGGCATTGGATAACGTAGACTGGAATAAAATGTTCAGCATTTAAAAAAAATTAGGGTTCAAATACAGAGATAGAAGAACAATTGCTAACATGTACAGGAACCAAACAGCAACAGTAGCAATTGAAGAACATAAGAAAGAAGCCCTAATAAGAAAGGGAGTCCGACAAGGATGTTCTCTATCTCCGTTACTTTTTAATCTTTACATGGAACTAGCAGTTAATGATGTTAAAGAACAATTTAGATTCGGAGTAACAGTACAAGGTGAAAAGATAAAGATGCTACGATTTGCCGATGATATAGTAATTCTAGCCGAGAATAAAAAGGATTTAGAAGAAACAATGAACGGCATAGATGAAGTCCTACGCAAGAACTATCGCATGAAAACAAAGAAGAACAAAACAAAAGTAATGAAATGTTGTAGAAATAACAAAGATGGACCGCTGAATGTGAAAATAGGAGGAGAAAAGATTATGGAGGTAGAAGAATTTTGTTATTTGGGAAGTAGAATTACTAAAGATGGACGAAGCAGGAGCGATATAAAATGCCGAATAGCACAAGCTAAACGAGCCTTCAGTAAGAAATATAAGTTGTTTACATCAAAAATTAATTTAAATGTCAGGAAAAGATTTTTGAAAGTGTATGTTTGGAGTGTCGCTTTATATGGAAGCGAAACTTGGACGATCGGAGTATCTGAGAAGAAAAGATTAGAAGCTTTTGAAATGCGGTGCTATAGGAGAATGTTAAAAATCAGATGGGTGGATAAAGTGACAAATGAGGAGGTATTGCGGCAAATAGATGAAGAAAGAAGCATTTGGAAAAATATAGTTAAAAGAAGAGACAGACTTATAGGCCACATACTAAGGCATCCTGGAATAGTCGCTTTAATTTTGGAAGGACAGGTAGAAGGGAAAAATTGTGTAGGCAGGCCACGTTTGGAATATGTAAAACAAATTGTTAGGGATGTAGGATGTAGAGGGTATACTGAAATGAAACGACTAGCACTAGATAGGGAATCTTGGAGAGCTGCATCAAACCAGTCAAATGACTGAAGACAAAAAAAAAAAATCACTTTAGTATACGAAATATATATATGTTTAATATAAAAAATTTTGTAAAAAAAAATTTGAGTTAAAGCGCTTCGCAATGCTGACTTCCGTTTTAGAAGTATTGATCGAAGTATTCCATGTTGAATTTTTACAGTAATAAACAAAGCATTTAAAAAAAAAAAAAAAAACTAGAAAAAAAGCATTGAAATCTGCGAAAGTGACTTTCTGTAAAATAGGTAAACATATGTACATGCACACACACACACACACACACACACACACACACACACACACACACACACACACACACACACACACACACACACACACACACACACACACACACACACACACACACACACACACACACACACACACACACACACACACACACACACACACACGAGCATGATTAAAAGTGAAATTCAAAGTATCATAGAGTATCCAGATAGCGGTTCTTTAATAACCACAACACTTTTTCCGTTGTTTTTTTTTGTTTGAAAATTGACAATCTGGAAAAGAAACCCTGCCCTTTCAATGAACCAAGCTTTATTTATTAGGTAATATTACAGTAGTATTTAAAGGAGTTTTTTTTTAATTTTTTATCATCCTTCTATTTACCTTGAATCGAGTACTACTTTCCATTTGTAAAAAAGATAATAAATAACCAATAGATTAAGAAAAGTCTTACATTTCATTAGAAACATATTTTTAATAGTCTGATTTGTGAATTTACCTTAATTAACCCATTTGTACTATTTATTTTTAATTTGACGAATTCAACCTTCTAGAATAATAATTCTGCGAAGGTATTTTAATTACTCTTTTTAACAATGATTAACAGATAATTCAAGTTGTAGTATATATATATATATATATATAAAATACATATATTTATATATTATTCTATATAAATATATGGAACTTAGAGGTCAGGGGAAAACCTGGCCGCTCACAAGCGGCGAGGCAGTGTGGCGAGAGCCGCATTGTCGGACCGTGTGGGAGTTCCTCGATGAGGTTGCTATGTTCAACCGTCATCGGTAAATTTAAGGGATTCTTAAATGTAACTGCATTTAGACTCCTAAAGCTTTGCTGCTGGAAACCAACCTTGGTAATAGGGCTGGCCATCAGCCAAATCAGCTCCAAGCGCTGTTAAATGGTGGACAGGTACTAGCTGGCATACAGCGACCGAGGCGTGGCAGCCAAAATTGCTGTCTTTTTATTATTGATTCGTATAGTTTTAATTTGTACAAGGGGTGCGCCTCCCCGATTTAGTTTTATGTTTGACAAGTGAGCGATTGGGACACTTCAGCGGGTGCTGTATGGCGCCCTGCTTGATTCGCTCACGCACGTTAGGTAGCTCACTAGGAGCTTTTAGGATTTGGGTCGCTAAACCGTTTTGAGGCTCAGTAGCCGTTCTTGGCGCGGAACATTTGGTCTATGCTCTAGGGCGACCGAATGGGGTGGTGGTGGGAGAAATGCCAGTTAACCAAATTACTATATATATATATATATATATATATATATATTTACAGTTTCTCTTAAACTATTCTATTTTAGTGCGAACTACAGGCAATAAGAAAAATCATTTGCTACATTCACAAAACAATAAATTAACAAATAAATGACACAATAGAACTGGTTCAAGTATTTTTCTTAGGCTAAATTTCAAATTAAAAAGAATAATCAGGAATAACAACGATTTTAACTACATTTACGTAATTTTTTAAATCTTTTTTCGTACTTAACACACACAGGTTACTTTTATAACAAAACCAGTTTGAACTTGAATTATAATAAATATCTTATAATATTATAATAAATATATTATAATAAGCAAACGGTAAATAAATCTAAATTTAAGCATTCCACGATTCAATATGTGTATGTATATAATATATGCAAAATAATTTTAAATATTTTATTGTTGTCGCGTATTTTAATAAGAGAAAATAAGTAATTACATTGTAAACAATAAAGTATGTAGGCTACATTCAGTAAGTTTTAATTAAAAATAAAAATAAAAAAGAATGAAGAAATTCACACCGAATTTAATAATTTTATTTATCACACCGATAAGAATTTCGAAACGATAATAGGTAAAAAAATTTTAAAATAAGATTCATCAGTGATTACACCGAAGTAAAAAGTACAGGTAAAAAGGTACAAAAATTCTCTGAAATAAAACCTTTACTTTAAAATCGTAATCGATCCGGTTTATCTTTTCAGTTGTTTTCAGTGCGTTATAAAAATATTCGAAAATGAAAGGTGAGATCAAAAAAAGGGATGTCGGTTTAGTTAACCTTAGGTTTTGTTAAATAAAAAGTAGTAGTTTGTAGTTAGACAAATTTCTTTACCAACAAATCGGCTTTTAAGATTCATCTTATTTAATCCATATCGGTAAAGATTTTATTTATTTTGTCATACACATGTTACATATCGTATTCTCGATAACTTATTTTGGATAGAAGGAAGTAACGGGACGGGATGCGTTAGAGAGATTACACTGTTGGTGTGATTTTTGTAACATTAACGAACACGCTCTTTTTGCGTTAAATTTTACTAGTTATTAAAATATCTATCCACAGTAACTTCCTACCACGTCCTATTTTCAAGTACCTGTTAATATTTAGGGTTACCTACTAACCCGTCTGGAAGTACCTGGAATTGTTTATACCTGTCTTTACTGGGTATTCCCGCCGCAATCTACGAGCCTTTAAAGATTCTCTTATATTTCTTTAAAGTTTAATTTGATTCTGTTTTACGTAGAATCAAATGTACTTTAGTAATTTTATATAAAATAGCAAGTTCTAGTCGTCAATGTGGCAAGAATCCAGCTGATAAGTTTTATTATATGGTGCAATAAAAAGTCGCAATCTGGATCTACGTCTCAAGAATTAAAAAAAAAACCTGCTTTTTATATTTAGGTGCCAAATCGGAGATCAAGATAACCGTCGGGCTCCTCGTGTTTGCCGTGCGAGTTGTCACGTAAATCTAGTGCGGTGGATGCACGGAAAGAAAAGTTCCATGTCGTTTGCTGTTCCTACGGTATTGAGAGAGCCTTCTGATCGTTTAAGTGCTACTTCTGCATTACTAAAACGTTGTCCGAGTTTAAAATTCGGACAACGTTACGTTTCCCGACGATTCTTATTCTTCATCAGGATTTGATTCACGACTTCCTGAGACTACAACGTAGCGAGCGATCTTTTTTTTACCTACCACCGGTGAGCCTCATTTAATAACTCAAAACCAGCTAAATGGGTTTAACGTACGCGATCTGGGTTTATCGAAACAAAAAGCTGAACTTCTTGGTTTCAGATTTCAGCAGTGAAACCTGTTACATAAAAACACAAACGTCTCGCTTTACAGACATTTTCCCAGTTAATCGGTGCAAAACTAAAAGAAGGTATCTACTGGATCTCAAAAAAGGAATCTTTTAAGCGATTCCCTTTTTAAAGGAAAATTAAACCGCGAATAATCGGCAGCTTGGAACCGTTTTGGAAGTGTAGTAAAGGGATTTCAAGGAAATAAGAAGTGAGAACTATAGATGAATTCTTAGAAGCCGACGAATTACTAGGATGTTGCATGTTCTTAAAAATTCAATTTTTCACTCTCATTTTGATTTTTTTCTGGAAAATTTGGGTGTACGAAGTGACGAACAAGCAGAGAGATTTCACCAGGACATCAGTACAATGTACACACGATAACAGGGGCGCTGAAAGCCATCTATGATGGGTGATTACTGTCGGTTTGTAAAAAGAGAAGATTTTACTGAACGCTAAAGAAAAAAGTGAAATATTTTATCACTGTATAGATGTTAGGGTCCTTAATAAAATTTAATAAACTCCTTAAACCTTTAATCGCATAAGGTCCTTAATTAAATTTAACATGTTTTAGATGTAAATATGTTTTCTATTCCATACATATTACATTGCAAAAATATGTTGACTTCTTTCTTAATAAAACCTCCAACTCCTGTAACAAAAAATCACAATATTTTGCATATAATTTTTTTAATTTACGGCCACAAAATACTTCAAAATATTGCTATTTTCATCAATATTAAATCTGTTGACCGTTGTTATTTGTACGGGTAGATGAGTATTTTTAATATCTTATGAAATATTTATTACGCTACTATTGGAGTCAATTGATGATCTTTCTGAAGGGATGATACAAATTTGCTCTCTCTATTTAACATGTTAAAATTAATATTAGGTAAGAATTTGTTCTTGTAGATAACGTACAGAATGTACGTTATCTACAAGAAATCTACAACAAATAATAATGATAAATAACTTCTTTTTTTTTAATTTTTGTCAGCTCGGCTAGTTTTGGCCGAGAATCCCAACGTTTGTTTTTGTGGCCCCAAAGGAGGGTGGGACTCCATCTCCATAAAGTGGCCGAGTATATGGCTTGGAGGAGTTCTGCTACGCTCCAGGTATACATAGACGTGACTTCATTGGCTGTTACGGAGAGACGGGTCCAGGTGAGGAAACCGGTGGGGTCCCTAACCGCGACGGTCGTGGTGAAGGCGGGGGAACGGTCGTACACGGATCTTATCCGGACAGTGGGGGATACCGTGTCGCCGGGAGAGGCCAACATTCTATCGGCACGTAGGGGTCAGGGAGAGGACCTCTGTATAAAAGTTCAGGATACCGGTGACGTTTCTGTCAAGTTGAGACAACAAATACTGGACAAGGGGAAAGGTACTACTGTCACAGCTGGGAGGGCGTTCGACGGGTCCATTTGCTGATAGACGACGTCGACGCCCTTACCTCGGAGGAGGAATTGTTACGTGACATGAGGAAGACTGCTGGGGATTTCGCGCTATTGATGACTTCTCCCTGCGGCCGTCGTATGTGGAAACTAAGGTGGCGACAGCGGCGGTCCCGCCACTGTTGGCTATTCGGGGTCACTGGCCCCGAAAAAAGGAGGCATTGTTTTAACTGTGGAGCTGAGGGGTACCTCCGGAAGGACTGCCAAATGGGGGTTACACGTTCGCTATTCAACAATCGCGGGTATTCACTTAGGGGTCGGGGCTGCAGGGCCAGCAGCAAAATATGAGACCCATCGCCTTTGTTTGTGGAGGGCCTAAGGTTGAGACAGCTCCGTTCAGGAGAGGTGGGCCGCTTAGGTGCCCCACTCTCGTTGATTGGACGGGGATTTCTTAGTGTCTTCAACAAAGGAGGGCAAAATAAGACCGTAGTCCCGGTGAGAGTTTCCTTGGGGTTCACTCATTAGAAGCATGGCGTATAATTTTAAAAGACCGGGCCCGTCTTAAACTACCTGGAGGGAACTTAGTTCCCGACGAGGTCGTTTGAGGCGATGGCACCCCTTGGAGCTGAGTAAATGCTTAATTGCGAATCCAGATCCTGGGGGGGGGGGTGGAAGGTATATACCAATGATGTACTAAAGAAAAAAAAATTCCATATTTATGTTTATGTTTAAATGTTTTCATTACTAGTAATAAAATACTCACCTGATTGTTCCACTAAAAAATTCGATAGAATATTATCGCAAGCTTATATTTTTGCAAAACATTGTGCTTGCTGTCTTTGTTTCATTTTATTTACGATATATTGTTACTAAAAGTTATCATAAATGTAAAAAGAATTCGTCCCTACGTTTATCTATAAAAAAAATTAGTGAATCGATCAATAAAAATATAATGTTATATTTTTTCATAAAAAAACACATATATTAATGTAGGTTATCTAACACAGTCCGTTGATGAAATTATTATAAATTAAAGTTGGATTACAGAAAGATTTTCATGTTTGATCGTCATAATTTTAATCTAATTCTATGACGTCTCGAAACTAAATCGCAGGTATAGCGACAACAAAATACGCGAATTTATTCATACCAAAGCGTCAGTTCTGTAGCAACTTTGTGAAAAGGACAAAATTTTTACCGATTTTTTTTAAGAAAAAAAAGGTCAGTTCTTAATACTAATCCAGAAAGAAACAAATTAAAAGAGGGAATTCTTATATTTTCGTAATTCTCACGCGATTCATAATATAAAACTAAATGTTTACATACAATTCTTATTAAATGTTTTACAAACAATAATCTTTTTCTTTTTAAAAAGAAGGTTTCTCAAGTAACTAAAATATGTGCTCGATAAAAACGCTATAGACAGCGATATAAATCCGTAGAAATTTTAATCGTCGTATATCTTATTCTTACACGGAAAAGCGGGAAGTCCGTTTAGCTTACCTTTTATGGATCTAAAACGTCTGTCTGGATTCCAGTACGTTCAAAGTAGAGCTGTATACGCCTTCATTTCTGGTTGTTCATCGGCCACAGCACATCGTGTGATCATTTTAAATTCCCACCGAACAGCGTCTTGCAATCGCTCGTTGTTCGGCGTTCTAGGTTCTCTTCTATTACAAACCCCAGAGTACATCATCAGGTGCGGGAGGTCAGGGCAATGAAGCCGGTACTTCTGCTGACCCACGGCCGATCCAGCGATTCGGAAAAATTTCATCGAGGCGTCTGCGGATATTCAAAGCAAAATGCGCTGGAGCACCGTCTCGCTGAAACGTAATGATGTCAGCGATCTCTTTTGCCGTTAATTCTGAAAGCGATCGCTCGTCGATCGTTCTCAGATAACTGTTCGATTAACTGAGCCGTAGAAAAAATAAGGACCAAGGAAATGTTCAGCTGTCACCCTAGCCCAAATCATAACACGAGGCGGACGCTGTTTGTTTCTTCAAAAAAGTGAGGATAGTCTTTTGCCCGTAAAAAACATTTCTGTTGCAAGAGCTTCTATAAATCAGACACTCGTCCGAGAACGTCACGTTCTTTTTATAGTTTGCTCTCGAAAAGCGTTAAGACACGCATAATCATTGTCACTCGACTCGCTAACTGTGGCCGGACGAAAACGTTTACTTTCAAGTCCTTCCGCATACGATCTCGGATCGTCGATCCCGGAATGCCTTAATTCAGCGGCGTTTGCGCGTTGATTTTATCGGGAATCGATGCCACCACAGCAGCACATGTCTCAGCTCTAGTGCTCAGCGACCCCACTGCGCGGCGCATCACGAACACTTCTCGTCGCAAAATCCTGCTTCTCCCGTGTCGGTAACGATAGCCGTAATGGTGACGGTTTCCCAAAACGCACAAAGAAGTCGTTCATAATGTTTTACCGGCGGGTGGATGTTCGGGGACCAACACCAAGAGCTAACAAACGCTCTTAAGCGGTGAACGCACTTGTATCCACACTCTACCACGACTAAGGTCATCCCGTGGCGAATGAACTCGCCGGACGAGCCCCGCTGCGGCTTATCCTTCCCACCTTTCCGGCAGCAGTGAGCGATATCAGCGGTGAGAATTGGCAGCAGTAGAGTCCGATTAAGCTCGATTTATTACAGCGTAAAGGGACTTCCCGCCCGCATAGTAGACAATTAACCGGCTGATCCGATAACTAGCTTATTTTACTACTTATACAGGCTCTTGCGAATTTATGTTTTCAATCTTTTCGCTATTTTTGCGAATATGTTTCTTCTTGACGGTCTACGAGAGTCTTAAATACCGCGATTATTCCACGGCGGAAATTCGCTACGTGTGGCGATTTGAAATTTCAACGGAATATCACAGACGGATATTCTGTTGTTATATATATATTCGTCGGCCTTAAAGCAACAGTTCAGCACGATCTAGTTTACTGTCATGGATAGGAATGCTGAATAATTAGGTAAATATTTATTCTATCTGTAACCATTAAGTAGTGTATTCTTTTTGTTTCTGATAACAAAGTAATTATAATAATAATAATAATAAGAATAATTATCAATTACTGACAAATTAATCAATGATTTTTTTATTGATATATACACACACACAGTATTTTATTTTTTCTTTAAATTTTTTTGTTTTTTATTATTTTTTTTTTTTTTGCTTAGGCACTAGAAATGTGTGCGCGAAAACAACAACAACAACGTTTCAGTAAAAACAAATACAGGTATATTTCAGATGATATATACATAAGAGTGTGTCATTCGTCAATGTTATATTACATAATTTGATACGCATTTAAAAAGAGTATTATTTTTCATTATTTATTTATTTTTATTATCAATATTATTATTTTTTTCATCATCATTATTATTATTAATAATAATAATAATACTATTTTGAATACGGTCGATTATTTCGATTCTTTATTTTATAATAATAATATTAATAATAATAACAAAACATAATAATTTTATTATAATTAATTCGTTTTTGATTAAAAAATATTTAAAATTATAAATAATCAAATTGTACAGTTCATTTTTATTATTTCTTTTTTTTATTATTTTTTTTTTTATTTTAAACAGAAAAAAATAAGGAAATTATTTAGTGCCAGACAAGGACAATAATAATCTTTTATGTTTTATTGTAGGTCGCATGCAAAGGAATTAACATTAGAGCAATTATATGATTCTTCTCCAAATCTACCTACCGTTAAGCAATATCGATAAAATTAGAATTTTTATTATTCGCTATTTTTAAAATAGTTTTCCCAATTAAAAAAATACTGATAATTACAGTTGATATTTAGTTTTAAAATGCTTTGTTAGTTGAAAAAAAAAAAATTAAATATATAATTTCTCATTTAAAATTAACAAAAAAATATGAAAATATTATTAACAGAAGACGAATTCACCCAGTGCTTAAATATCTTTGCTTGCAAATCGATAAAAATTTTGTCAATCGATATAATATGTCGTGAATAATCCAAATTTTCGGCAGCAGGTAAGATAAATAAACCAAAAAAAGATGAAGAATTTTTTTGTTTTAATTTAAGCTACAAAATCGTATTTCTTGGGTAGGAAAAATATTGCCCGTTTTATAGTAAAGGATCTTTTTAATATGTTATCGTGATTTCCCGCGATTAATTGTAATGTAAAATTTATTACTGCTTGTATAAAACACGTCGATGGTAGTTCACACGTACCGTAAACGAAAATTTTCAATATTTATAAATATCTCTTCAAGCTTTGGAATTATTTCAAAAAATATATTTAGCTAACAATTTATAAAACATTACTTTTTAAAATTAAGATTATTAAGCAACATTAAGCTCTTTTTATACATCAGCTAAAGAATGTTTTATTTTTTTATCTATTTTTGTTGCAACATCGGGGTTTTTTTTTTAATAAAATTATTATTATTTTCTTATTTTTTACATGAAAAACGGGAACTTTTAAAATGCTTAGTGGCAGCCGTGTAGTGGCAGCACTGCTTGATGCGCAGGCAATCTTGCCACTCGGTCATCAAGCAGCAGTGGAACGGTCAACAGCGTGCTTTTACCGTAAAAATATTTTACAAAACCGTCGATAAATCGAAAGGTTGAAGGAAGGAGTACAAAAGTTCCCGTTTTTTTGTGTAAAAACTTTTATTAATTTGCATTGACTTGATTGAAAATATATATTCACCAAAAATAAAAACAAATTTTTAATTTTTTTTTTTTTTATTAGCCCGTTGGAAATTGATACCGTATGAAAAGATCCCGCGCCTGACCAGGATTCGAACTCGGGATTTTTACATGAAATGTCGGGACGCTACCTACTCGGCCGCGGGGTCGGCAAAATAAATTCTATTTCATTACGAAATTGAAATTTACGTCTCGATAAGGTACCGTAAATTTTCTCCTTTAAAGTGCAGTAATTATTTTAGTTTTACGTACGCAAAGATTTTCATTTTTTCAAGTACAAGTACAGAAAATTGTTGTTCTAAACACATATGTAACTCGACGAGGAAAGTTAAAAAATAACAAATAAAAATGAAAACAAATTTTTAATTTTTTTTTTTTTATTTTTAGAAAATGTTAGTAACTTAAAAATCATATTGCTAGGCTTACGATCGCCCAAGGTTTTAATTATTACTATTTTTATTATTATTATGATCTTTTTCTCAGGCCAAGCCTGGCTTTTATCGTCCACAGGCGGGAGTGATCCCAAATCTACGTCCGGTCTGTTGCAGGAATTGACAAGAACTTTCCTCGTCGAGCTGCATATGTGTTTAGAACAACAATTTTCTGTACTTGTACTTGAAAAAATGAAAATCTTTGCGTACGTAAAACTAAAATAATTACTGCACTTTAAAGGAGAAAATTTACGGTACCTTATCGAGACGTAAATTTCAATTTCGTAATGAAATAGAATTTATTTTGCCGACCCCGCGGCCGAGTAGGTAGCGTTTTTATATTTCATGTAAAAATCCCGAGTTCGAATCCTGGTCAGGCGCGGGATCTTTTCATACGGTATCGATTTCCAACGGGCTAATGACCGTAGGCTGTTATGCTCGGTCTTTCATCACAAATAAAATCTATTTAAATAAAACCATTTAACGGGAAAATTCGGCTGCTGTATAAAAACCGTGTTAATTTTTAAACACATTTACCGTAATTTGTGTTACCTTTTTAATACGTAATATTTCTTAACGTTTGAAAAATGTCTTCTATTTCATAAAATACAAATAATTATTCTATTGTTTAATATATATAATGTAAACTTTATAAACATTCGAAAAGAAATAATAAAACTTCAAATTATTACCTTTATAAGTTTAATACAAAATAATAAAAGCTTCCTTTTTATTTATTTACTTTTTCTTCGCTTTATTACAGTTTTACAGTATTGTGGTATTCGAGTAGCTCGATATTCCTTTTAACAATTGTTATTCTTTTAACTGTATTTACGTAACAATGTAATTTTCTTCGATTACATCATCATCGGGGTTACAGGAAATTATAATGGAGTTAATTTTTTTATCGACCAAAATATTTTTGATTTTTGTCACCGATTTTGTATTTAATAATTTTATTTTTATTTTATTAATATTTGAGTAACATCTATAAATGGAGGCTCAATAACAGTTACCGATTATGAATTTTGTAGCGTAGAAAAAAGTTTCACTCCTGGAACACGGTACCTCCGGATATAAGGCAAATACGCTATCATTCTACCAAAAAATAGTTTAGCTGCATTATGTAACTTTTAACCTTTCTTTCTTTCTTTCTTTTCCTGTTTAGCCTCCGGTAACTACCGTTTAGATAATACTTCAGAGGATGAATGAGGATGATATGTATGAGTGTAAATGAAGTGTAGTCTTGTACATTCTCAGTTCGACCATGTAACTTTTAACCTACCGCGTATATAAAATTCCATCTATAACGATTTTGGGTTATTTAAAAACTTCAGCAGCCAAATTTGAGAAAATATCCGAACAGTGCATCCATGGAAATTGTAATTTTAATACATATCGTACAGAGAAAATTGCTTTGGTAAAAATATATTTCTACAAGCAAAATTGACATAACTCAAAAATTTCATTATAACTTTTAGAAATTACTTTTAATATTCCAAATTTTACTTCTAAATAATATTAATGAAAACGAGTGATGATTTCAGAAACGGCTTTAATTAAAAAAATTAAACAAAATTGTGAATTACTTATACATGAAATATAAACAAATGTTTAAATATTTTTTTTTCAAAAGATTTTTATTTATTAATAAAAGATCGTTCGTCGATATTTAATGAATAATTAAAAAATAAAATAAAATATATTCGTTCTACCTGTACTTAATTTGAAGGCCTCTTTAAGAAAATAAAATGTCATGAAAGACTACTTTTTTTAAAAGTATTTTTGATTAAAAAACTGATAAACTTTTTGTGTTAGAAAAACGATTTAGAATTTTTCTGATATACACTGTGGTTAACCGATATCATCTACTGTTCCGATTAAAGGTATGAAGATGCTATTTGTATCACACATTCTGTTTTAATAATAATAACAATAATAATAATTTTATTACATTTATTAAAAGTATATTAAACATATTTACATAAAATAAATTTAAAATAAAATATCCGAAAGTTATTGGTTTACTATCATCTTAAAAAGAAGAGTATAAAATCGTTTTATTTTTAGAAGAAATTGAAAATATTTTCTATCTCTTTCGTTTAAATAAAATAATTTGTTTCATTAAAATTTGTATAAAACATTTTTTTTACAAAATTATGAAAAGTTACCGTAAAATTTTTCGTTCAATTTTTACTGCGTTATAATTTTAAACACAATTTTTGAAAATCTAAGAAATGCATTTTTTAAAATTTTTTTACATAACCTACGCTAAACTTTATTCGATCTACTTCCTTAAAAAAGGAAGATGAAAATTTGTATTAATAACATTATGTAGCGATATCTCTTCGAATGAATTCAGATTTGCTCTGCTAATTTTAACTCTATCAAAAATAAATAAATCAGAATTTCAACGAGATCAAAAATCATGGTTAGTATATGGAACAAGAATACTTAAATCGGGTTTAATTGAAATTTTAAAACCGGTTTAAATCTAAATTTAAATAAATAAAATTCTACACCAAAGTGTACTCGGATATTTGCTGCTTTTAAACCTCGATTTAAAATAAAAAAATAATAAAAATTAAAAATAAATTTTAAATTAATCTTAAAGAAATAATATATTAATTTTGAAACGATACTAAATATAGTTTTACGATAAGGAATAAATCAAATTTCACTTTAATTCTTAATTAGATAATCGCCGATAGATCTATCCGTTTCTATAAAAAAGCACGTTAAATAGATATAATTTTTACGAGCTAAACGGTACAATTGTACGGAAATTTAAAAACCCGTTGTAAAAACTTTTTTATTTCATCAAATTATTTAGATATGACTGGCCAACGGTCAGTTTAAGTTTCACAACGATAAATGAATTTTTAAGCGAATGAAAAATACAAAGTGTGACCGAGATTCAAACTCAGAACTTTCAGGATGAGGGACACAGACACTACTGTTGCACCACGGAGGTCATTAAATAATAATAATAATAACTCGCTTGTTTAAACTCTGAAGTTGTAATATTTTATTCCGTTGTAAAAATAACTATCCGGAGATTATTTGTTCAGAGATGTTATATTTTTACCAGTAAAAAACCATTGTTTTTTTTTTTGTTTTTAATATCGCGTTAAATTTTAAATTGCAGGTCTCATTTCATTTGTCAAACATTTTTTTTTTAAATTTGTTTATAAGAAGTAAATTTAGTGAACGAAGGAAATTAATATTTTACTAAAATAAAATATTTCCTTTTTTCTATGAAAATTAACACTTTTTTTCATTTTCCTTTAGTTATTACGACAAAAAATGGTCTTGTCCAGTCTCTCTTTAAAAAAAAAAACCTTATAGAAATATTTTAATTCCTTCATTCCACATTTATCGCTTAAAAAGATATCTATTGAAATTTATCCATAAAATTTTATAATTTTTTGTTCTTCATCTCTTGTAAAGGTCACACATTTAATTCCTTCATTTCGATTTATCTTTCAATAAAACATTCTAATCGTTCTTTATAAAAAGAAAAAAATAACTATTATTACAGCAGATTTAATAAGTACCGTAAAATTAAACGTTTAATCTATCATTAAAGATCAATTCTTGTCTTATCCGGGTGAAATCTGTTCACAGTGTACGGTAATATGGACAGCAGTTAGCCCCTAGGAACGTTCAAATAATATCTAAACGCTTTATGTGTTAGTCAATTCAGCAAGTTGCAAATCATATAGTTTAAAACACGCGGTTTGAATTTCAAAACGAAACTCATATCCGCCGGGATCGTCTTGTGTTCCGATCTGACTTCGCGACTCTTTCAGCCAGATCCGACTTTCAGGCCGGATTGTGACCGATTACTGGTAATTAAGGGATAAGATTCTTGCAGCCGGTCGATAATCGGCGGATTTTTTCTATTTGCACGAATAATCGACGGTGGTGGGTGAATGCGAATAGGATTAGCTGTAGCCTTTGATAGGTCCTGAACTATCCCTTAAAAAATCTCGCTACTCTCAGCGGAATCCCACTGGACGCGAGGATCGATATGCTTGTTCTTCGTACGCGCTGGAGGTCAAACGCATTTGATCTTCCATGACGATTGGAGAAATGCGGGTAGCACGAACCTACGGATAATAAGGAGGTAGAAAGCCGACTCTTTTTTTCGGCCGGGTTCGGTTCTGTAGAGAATTTCGATAGGGGGTGGTACTCAAGAGTAGGGAGAATAAATTGTGAAGGTGCGACAGAATTAATCGAGAGTCACGGGCTTTATACAACCCTACAGGAGTACAAGCATAGTGCGTTTAGGTATTTCTATTTTTATAAATAAACAATTAATTAGATAAATATTTATTTTCAGAAAGGGGAGGAAAATTAGAAAAAAATATTCCAGTAAACTCTAATCCTCCCTTTACGTCGGGTAATTTTTGCAAACCTTTGCAAGGTTCCCTCGGGGTTTTACGGCCTCTTAACATTAAAGTATTTTTCGGAAACTAACTTTCTTTCTTTTTGAAATAAATCCGCCTTCACGTAAAAAAATTGTGATTTATATTATTCTGATTTAATTTTAATTTTGTAGAAATTCTCTGTTACCTTATAATATGAAAATAAATGTTTTAGCTCATTAATTAGAACAATAATACAATGACGATTTTTCCGTTTCAGAGCTTAAAGATGCGAGTTATTGAAAAAAGAGAAAAATGTTTATCTCTAGGCGTAAAATTGATTGAGGTTTATTTAAATGATCGCGCTATAAAAATTTACCTATACTAGGATAAAGATGTGAATTATCCATATATTTTATAAAATAAAAAGAAGAAAAAGAAGAATTCTAGAACACCGACTAAATTCAGTATGAAATTCGTATATACAACTAAAGCTCGTGCTGAGAGACCGTAACAAATTTTTGAATTAAGATGTAATATACGTATTCCTTACACTCTTCCTCAAGTAACCTCTTTCTACGACTACGGTGGTTCTGTATCGAAGATTTTCAGCCGTTTAGTTAATCAACGATCAGCTAATATTGTCTTGAAGAAAGGAACCGGCTCAGTAAATTCTCTACCGCCTAGGATAGGCATTGGTCAAAAATAATTTTGGTATACCTGTTGTAGAAATCAGACAAATCTTTTTTTTAAGTCTGATTATCATTTATAGAAATAATATGAAAAACATTTAACATTTTAAAAATACTGTTGAATTTCACGATTCACAAATATTTATGAACAAATTAAATCATAATTTACATTATTCTTGTTCCATAAACCTTTACAAAGCATATTTTTACAAAATGAAAGTTTTTAAATAATTTTTTTCGTTGTATGCATAAAAAATGAAAATCCTTTTTTTTATTTTTTGGCTCTAACATTTTTTTTTGCCTTCTTTCATATTTCCATCGAACAAATTTATTTTCTCTTGGACCTTTTTTAGAACTGAAGATGAAATGCTTCAGTAACTTTATTACTCTATTACTTTTTCAAAGAGAAGGGTAATGTTTATAATTAGAAAATAATGTACAGTATATTAATGTTATTCAGCTACATAAAATTATTATTACAAATTATATTTAATAATAAATTGTTTTTTCATTTAACTTATTAGTTACATTTTAAATTTCGGAAATAAAAATCAATTGTTGAAAGTAATCCAAAGCAAGCGACCTTTTCTTTGAACATTAAAAAGACACATTAACCCTGTATTACACCAAACTATTTAATAATAATAATTATAAGACGTTATTTAGTTCTATTATAATAATATATACAATAGGTTACACGCAGTCACACTGAGCATTTCAAGTTCTCTCTCTATTTACACCAGCAGACACTCCGCTACACCATCGACCTGTAAACAAGAAGAAAAACACATTGATTAGTTTTTTATTATATATGACAAAAAGGTATATTACATTTTAGAAAAAAATCAGTGTAAATTATATATATATATATATATATATTTATGATAAATTACAGTGAAATGGGATGTTTTTCTCAACCAGACCGTTCCTATTATCATGAGAGAATATTAAAATAGTAGAAAAAAGGCGTCCCTACGGCCCGTTCGTATAAATCGTTCAAACGAATGAATCATTCGAGCGCTGCGCGCAGCCGCCCGGCGCACCACCATTGGTCTGCTCTTCGCCAATTGCAGCTAAAATAAAAATGTGAGCACAAAAAACCCACGCATAATTCTTTTTACGGGAAAGTAATCAGTTTTATTTGCTGCCAACAATTATAATTGACGTTTGTGAACATCGTGTCTTGAAGAATTTGGTATCCTATCAGGTACCAAAAGTCTTTCAGATGGTATATTGCATTTAAAAAGTTTTAGAATCATCCTATATATATTATCTATGTTTTTATTCCAAATTGTTCCTTTTAATTGTTTTATATGAATACTAGTTACTACTACTACTTACTAGTAGTAATAAGTTGCGGAAATACGATTCAACTTTTAATGGTATCTTTAGAAGACGTGCTACCGCTCAGAGTGGAATGTATCCCAAACAGCGATGATCTTTAATCCGGAAAAGAAGCGCATGAGATATCTTCGTACAGATTAATAAGTTTGGACCTACTATGTCCAACGTATTCGAAAGGCTATTCCTTCAAAATTTCTGGCAAATATTAGAGCAGGGAGAAGTTATTTCTGACCGTAAATTTGGTTTCCGGTGGTCACCAAATGCTTACAGGAGTAAAATTTAGTTCTCCTGCCTTTCTAGATATCGATAAGGTTTTCTATACAAACTAAAAACGAGCCTACCTCAATAACTCTATTTGATATTGCGTAGTTACTTGAACGGACGTTTTTCACAGATTAAATATAAGATGGTGTTATCTGATTTGTTTGACTCTTTCTCGGATATTCCCCGGGGTTCAGTTTGGGACCTATCCTCTACTCTGTCTTTACTACAAACATTTCGGTTACGGATGATACCGATATCGGGTCGTTTGCCGATGACACAGGAAACACGGCTATCGATGATATCCGATTTAAGCCTCGGCTAAGTTACAATCGGGATTGGACCTTCTACCCGCCAGGCAGGTGAGGAACTGGAAAATACAGATGAATCGTGCGAAGTAGACTCATATGATCACCGGGATCAGAGGGGATGACTACATTTGGATGGAGGTTACATGCCGAGAGCTGAGAGTGTGAGGTATTTCGGTGTTCGGTTAGATCGTCATCTAACATGGAAGGTTCTTATTAAGGAAAAAGCAACAACTAAATATAAAAAATTTAAGGAGGTGTACTGGTTAATAGGTAGGAAATCGCAATCGTCCGTATCAAATAACCCACTATTGCACAATGTGATCTTAAAAGCGATTATTATGACCGACAATATAAACTATTCAGCGGTTCCAGAATAAATTTCCGAGATGTTTAACGCAGATGGAACGGTTCATTCGGAACACTGAAATCCTCTAACTCACTTAAATGAGTTACCGTAAGTTCGGGAAGAAGTCAGTCGTTTGGCAACCAAGTACCAAGTGAAACTTAACGACCACGAGAACCATCTAGCAGTTACCCTCATGTACAGTGACGAAGATGAAAACGCCTACATCTATTAGACCTGGAACCTATTAACCTTTAGTCAATAAAAACTTACTCCGAACGAATCTTCTGTAACAATAGAAGATTGCAATAGTTATAATCTTCGGAGTATAACTCAGCAGAGTTATGCATCATCTAACATCTACGCATCATCTATTTATGTTTGTATTTATGATCGTTTGTGTTTGTAGTGCCATCTATTTTTATCTTTTACCTTATGTTTTTATTCGTATAATCGAATTTTTTATAGATTCTACCGCCTGGTTATCTGGACTTTATCGTTGCATAATATGCTATCTTTGATTTACCATTGCTGTTTTTAGAATGCTTTTTAATTAAGGTGTTTCAAGGAAACTCCTTTCCGCTTGTTTATTGTGATGAAATTTACTTACGGTTCCTACCTACGAAACCGGTTGTAAATGTACGATGTTAAAAAAAAATGAGTACCAAACCACATTTTTGTCAAATATTTTATAATAATATCATTTACAAAATAGTAAATTTAATAAACCGCTACACATTTTATTTGATATTTTAAAGTTTTTACTTATTACTTCCTTGTACGACGTAATAGTATTGTGAACGAGAAAATTTCGGTTTTCAAATTTCAACGGAAATATCCATTTTGACCATCCCAAGATACGTATGTATCTTGCATAACTCAAAAACGCTTAGCCATAGGATGATGAAATTTTGGATTTAGGACTGTTGTAACATCTAGTTGTAATCTTATGATTGCAATCGACTGAACCAAAAGTGTCCAAAATGTTCAAAATCAAATAGAAATTTGAAGTTTTTCTTAAATGCACTAATAAGCTCTTATCGAGAGCTTTTCAACGATAAATCATAAGAGGTACTTATTTTCATCGGTTCCAAAGTTAAGGCCAAATAAAGTGTTAATGAAATATTTCGATCTTAGGGGTAGGCATATCGATTCGAATCAGACTTCATCTCCTTTTTTTTAATTTAAATATGACTTATTAATAATTATTAACTTCTGATTGTAAAAACAAATTTACGATGAATTAAAAATGCAATAAAAAATACAAATATATAAAAAATATAGTAATTTAATAGGCGTACAAAGAAGTCATGTGGTGTCCACATCAGATTTATTTTATATTATAAATAAAAATATTATCACAAATAACGTAAAACCAATCTCGATCGATTTAAAATGCCAATAATCTTTTCTTCTCAGATACTCCGATTGTCCAAGTTTCACTTCCATGTAAAGCGACACTCCAAACATACACTTCCAAAAATCTTTTTCTGACATTTAAAATAATTTTTGACGTAAACAAATTATATTTCTTACTGAAGGCTCGTTTCGCTTGTGCTATTCGGCATTTTATATCGCTCCTGCTTCGTCCATCTTTAGTAATTCTACTTCCCAAATAACAAAATTCTTCTACCTCCATAATTTATTTGCTGTTAAAATGAATTTTCCAGCAATTTATTTGCTGTTAAAATGAATTAAAATCGCGTCTTTTGTAGATTTTTAATGATAAAAATGTTTTGTATTTTTTGTGATCGAATTAGGGGCACATAAGGCAGAGATAACAGGTGAAAACAATGAATTCTAGTCTGATTACAGATTCATAAATAACTTTAAGCAAAGAAAAAAAATCGATTTCTTTTCTCACCTTACGTTCGTTTATCAAAACCCTGTCCTATATTTAAATTTTATCTGATATTCTGAGTTTCAGTACGTTATGCAAGCACCGTTATAAAAAAGTATTTGGCTGTTCGAATGAATTAAAACAGATATTTTTTGTTATTGATTAACGGTCTAGTAACTGAGACCAGATAACACAAGTTGTCTGTTGTAGACTTTAACAGAGAACGATTCATCAAATTCTTACATCAACAACTAGACAGCATATCTAAATTTCAATGAAATCGATCCAGTAGTTTTGGAGATTTTCTACCCGTAAATGTTTATACAAGAATACTATTTTTCCTATTCCTCATACGTCAAAGAGTAAAGAAAATTCAATTTCACTCCCTCCGAACCTCATTGTGCGACCGAAAGTAATACGGTACATTTCTTTGAAAGTCAATAAAAACTAACCGCTAACTGAATAAATAATTTTTTTCGTTGTCAAGGAAGGGAGACGTAATTTTTATTATAAGATAATTCTCGTCTTTAGAAATTATATTCTGTTTCTTTCATCTTTCTTTTTTTGTTCTATATACTTTTTTATATAAGTTTATAACCGAAACGTATATTTCAAAAATTCTAATTGTAAATTTACTATATAATTTGATTCATTTATTTAATATAAAATTATTTCAAGAATGACCATAAAATGTTTAATGTCTTCAAATTATTTTACAGAAATCTAATAATATTTTATTTAATTTATAATTAATTTAATTTGTTGTTTTTTAATTTAAATTAAAAAGAAAAAAGGAAAAAACATTTTTTATAGATTCCTCCAAAATCTTAATGGAGTAGCCAGTTAAAGAATTTTATAAAAAATACTTTTGAGAATAAATAAAAATTTAAAAAAATATAATTATGTACGTAGATAAATTAAAAGTTACCACCACTTACCCGAACATTTTTCTGTGCGTTTGAGGGTGTAAAACTCATGAGAAATTCGACTAAATTTTAAGTTAGCTATAATAATGTGGTTTTTATTTTATAAAAAAAAAAAAAAATATTTATTCTAATAAATATTTTTTTAATACTCAAGAATCTATTCTTGAGTATTAATACTTTTAGTATCGATCCTTTAAGGATAATATAGGTTAATTCTGTTTTAGGTGTGTTGACGAGAACGCTATTCTTGACTAAATCAATGTTCACCGGTTTTAAAAGTTGACTAAATTAAAACATTATTTTGTATTTTTAGTTTTGTTTTTTATAATTTTTTTTGTTTTCAGTCATTTGACTGGTTTGATGCAGCTCTCCAAGATTCCCTATCTAGTGCTAGTCGTTTCATTTCAGTATACCCTCTACATCCTACATCCCCAACAATTTGTTTTACATATTCCAAACGTGGCCTGCCTACACAATTTTTTCCTTCTACCTGTCCTTCCAATATTAAAGCGACTATTCCAGGATGCCTTAGTATGTGGCCTATAAGTCTGTCTCTTCTTTTAACTATATTTTTCCAAACGCTTCTTTCTTCATCTATTTGCCGCAATACCTCTTCATTTGTCACTTTATCTACCCGTCTGATTTTTAACATTCTCCTCCTATAGCACCACATTTCAAAAGCTTCTAATCTTTTCTTCTCAGATACTCCGATTGTCCAAGTTTCACTTCCATGTAAAGCGACACTCCAAACATACACTTTCAAAAATCTTTTCCTGACATTTAAAATAATTTTTACGTAAACAAATTATATTTCTTACTGAAGGCTCGTTTCGCTTGTGCTATTCGGCATTTTATATCGCTCCTGCTTCGTCCATCTTTAGTAATTCTACTTCCCAAATAACAAAATTCTTCTACCTCCATAATCTTTTCTCCTCCTATTTTCACATTCAGCGGTCCATCTTTGTTATTTCTACTACATTTCATTACTTTTGTTTTGTTCTTGTTTATTTTCACGCGATAGTTCTTGCGTAGGACTTCATCTGTGCAGTTCATTGTTTCTTCTAAATCCTTTTTACTCTCGGCTAGAATTACTATATCATCAGCAAATCGTAGCATCTTTAACTTTTCACCTTGTACTGTTACTCCGAATCTAAATTGTTCTTTAACATCATTCACTGCTAGTTCCATGTAAAGATTAAAAAGTAACGGAGATAGGAAACATCCTTGTCGGACTCCCTTTCTTATTACGGCTTCTTTCTTATGTTCTTCAATTGTTATTGTTGCTGTTTGGTTCCTGTACATGTTAGCAATCGTTCTTCTATCTCGGTATTTGAACCCTATTTTTTTTTAAATGCTGAACATTTTATTCCAGTCTACGTTATCGAATGCCTTTTCTAGGTCTATAAACGCCAAGTATGTCGGTTTGTTTTTCTTTAATCTTCTTTCTACTATTAATCTGAGGCCTAAAATTGTTTCTCTTGTCCCTATACTTTTCCTGAAACCAAATCGGTCTTCTCCTAACACTTCTTCCACTCTCCTCTCAATTCTTCTGTATAGAATTCTAGTTAAGATTTTTGATGCATGACTAGTTAAACTAATTGTTCTGTATTCTTCACATTTATCTGCCCCTGATTTCTTTGGTATCATGACTATAACACTTTTTTTGAAGTCTGACGGAAATTTACCTTTTTCATAAATATTACACACATGTTTTTTTATACGAGTTTATTTTTTAGTCTTCAATTATCAATTTATTTTTCTATTATTTATCGCAAAGAGCTTGCAAACGACATTCGATTTCAATTTATCTTAACTACAAGTCGATGAAGAATATTACATAAAAGATTTTACGCTGACGTTAAACATATAGACCGGTATATACACACCACGAAAACAGATAAATAAATAATTTATTTTATTACTCCTTTATAAGCGTTCGATATAACTTTCATTTAACGACTGCAGTTAGCGATTAAAAATATCTTTTTAGATTATAACAAATAATTACGTACGATTTACAATTAAAGCTGGAATAAAATAATGAAGAGATGTTAGTAGAATTACATTACGTCCATATCTAGTTATTTTTATTAAAGAAAAGAAATAATTTAAAAAAACGGAAACCGAAAGAAAACAACAGACAGAAGTTTTATACTAAAGGAAATGCCATAAACGGTTAAACGCCTCGAGCAATAAGAAATGCAGAACGACTGGCGCTCGTACTCGCAGTAGTTAGACGAATTCTATGTAGATGACAACGAGCGGTTTTTATTTTGTTTCTTTCATCGACTCAAGGTAGCCGTGTTTTTTTTACGACGTTTCGTTCCTTTTTTAACGTTTTATTACATTAAAACTGCGTTCTTCAACGTAAATATTAATAATTTTTAAAGGTGTTAACATACCAGTAAATTTATAAAGTAATAAATTACGTCTTTTAGAATAAATAAATATCGGTATAAATATAAAATAAAAATCGGTATAAAATCAACGGATAATTTATTAATAAAAATACACTCGAGTATTATACATATTTAAATTATATATAAATATATATATAAGCTTATAAAGTATCGGAATACTTAAGTAACTTTTCAACTGTTAAAAGTACAAAAAGAGAATTATTTAATAAACGATCTATATTTCTCGATTTGAGATCACCCGAGGGTTCGCATAAGAAGCCGATTCAAAAATTTTAAACCAGAACCCAAATAGTACTCCTGTACCTCAAAATAGAAAATTTTGAGGTTGGGGCATTTATTAAATTTTTTCCTGTTTCAATGTCGAGCAGATATTTAAAAAGTATAGTAAACCGCTTTTAAAACCGGCTATGAAAAAACATTAAACGGTCAGTATTAGGGTTAGGGCTTTCGTACCTGATTAAAGGAGAAGGATCGACTAAAATAGCGGTAGAAAGATGAAGCATAAGCCGGAGAAGTGCAACGATTATAGAAGACCTAAAAGGAAATTACCGTTAATTAGATGAGGTTGACGAGCCAAGCTAGCGTTCATTATATTTTGTTAGGTTATGTTAATTACGTACTATTCGTCAATACACGGAATCAATAAAATCAACCGAACATAACCTACGCTCGCATCGCTCGCTAACCTTGTCTAACTGACGTTAAAAATACAAATTATAACTTAATAAAAATTCCGAAAATGTAGCGTAAGTTATTACCTAAATACAACACTTAAAAGGTTTTAAATCAGAAGAAGTAAATAGCGTTTCAGATAATATAAATTTTAATATCAGTACAATTGAGTGCGTATGTCGGGCACAGTAGTGTTGCCGGCATACATCGCCAATAACCGCACAAGTCGACGTTTGCTGTGCATCTATACAAATGTCATCGATGAATTCAGAAGCTAGCATGTAATTCCTAACGTCGAGTTAAATCTCAGCATTTAGAAAAGACAAAAAAAAAAACCTTATGCTTATTTTATACAGCGGAAAAACGAGGTGATTACTACCTTTTTTTCAACAAAAAAAAAAGAAAGAAAAACATCTATCATTAATATTGAAATCGTCTAAATACATTTTTTATCTTGTATAACAAGAAATATCATTTGTATAAAGTTTTAAAAAGTTTTACTTAAAAAAAAACTTATAGAAATCATATTTTCCCCTCCGTATCCCTCTCTCTCATTCTCTCTCTCTCTCTCTCTCTCTCTCTCTCTCTCTCTATATATATATATATATATATATATATATATATATATATATATATATACTAGCAGACCGCGCATTGCTTCGTTATTGCTAGATTTGAGTATGTATATATATATATATATATATATATTAAATGAACACAATTGAAAGTTTGATAAGACATTAGAAAATGAACATGACAGAACTTCAAAAAATTTAACCTTTCCCTCTTTCATTTTCCCGTCTTCCTTTTCTCGTTTTCATCTGTACAATATCCTCTTTAACTCGTGTCCCTTTTCCCCGTTTCCTCCCATAATCCTTTTATTTCCCCGTTTCTCTTTCCCTTATTCTCTTATTCCTTCATCTTTTCCCCATTTCCCCTTTTATTTACCCTCTTATCCTTTTCCCCGTTTTTTCCAATTTCCCCTTCTTCCATTTTTACCTTTTTTCCTTTTACCTTTTCGATTTTTCCCTCTTTCCCTTTTTCCCTTTCTCAGTTTTTGCCCGCGGGTAAATCGGTCCGGTAGTTTTTTAGTCTATAGCGGACACACATGTTGGAAACATTGAAATGGAATCGTAAAATATTTGGTATAGCGTGTGCTATTTTTACGTCCAACAGATAGCGCTGTTTTTCAAAAATAATGTTTTTTTAGCTGTCACAGGTGTGACATCTTAGGTATATAAAAACACGCGCTTATTCGAATGCATAGTTATATTGAAAACAGTGTCAAACCTGAGATTTTTATGGAAACACTACTAACTTATTGCCAATTTAATTCTTTTTTATTCCTCGACCCGGAAAGCTGAAGGTAAATAAATCCAAAAGTAAATTTGATAAATTCTTTCACAGAAAAATTGAGAGGGTGTTTTACAGATAAACTGTTTGTTGCGATGACGTAATAAAGTGTACGCGGGCAAGGCAAGCGTGACATAAAAAGTTGTACTGCACCGGAGGAGAGAGACATCTCATCATTCGATCGACTGTACTATACGTCTTCAATATAAAACAAATCTTTCATTATCTGTACCGATTTTCCTTCCTAAATAAGATTATAATTAACGACATTACCTGACCCTCTAGGGGAAGGCATTCGCCTTGTGACGCCGGTCGAATACCACACCGGCTTTCATAGTCCTGAGATTTTATCGGAGGTCGTTTTTTAGACCCTCTAAACTTGATAACACACTACATAGTCGTCGGTTCGGTCTCTGTCAGGATTCCACCGATGGAAATACCTTTGGATCGGTTTTTAACTTTGAGAAAATAGAGGGGAAAATGTACCAAAACATTTTGATGTGGATTTCAGCAGCAGGAAAAGTGACTTGCGCTCGAGAAACAAGTAGTATATATTTATATCGTTTTGTGTAAAGAGATAACTTACCGTTATGGGCTAGAGGCATCATGATGAAGGCTGTCATCACTCTCGAGGTAGGTGACATAGGAGTCAGCGGAGTCAGGATGAACCATATCACCAGGCGGTGGTCCTAGGGAATCGTGAGGTGGTGGTGGACCGCCATGGAGGTCGTACCCATGCATCTATAAAAAAAATTACAAATTATTTGAATTTAAGTCGGCCGATAATATTTCTTATTAAAAATATTAAAATATTATTCAAACAAATTAAACGTCTTTTAACGTAAAGAATAAAATAAAAATAAAATATATATGTTTATATAATTTAAAAAAGATAAATAGTTTAACGGTAACAGATGTTCACAAAGAATGCAAAAATACTATATAATTGAAAAATATGTTATTTTTAAAAGAAATCAGTCGAATACCTATTTTAAATGAATAAGTTTCACGTAGGTTAAATGCGATAAAAAAAAGTTGCAATAAAACATTAAAACGTGTAGTAATTTAAACCTATATGTATATTATCCTTCTTATAAAGGCGAAGTAAATATATTAAATAAAAAGTTGTTGCAGTGATTTATAGCGATAAACTATTCGTGAATCATTGATTAATAATCCCGTACGATAAAACAAGAAAATATACTCTATTACATTTAGATATATTTACTCGTAATATTATCCGTTATTTGAATTTACTTCTTGCTTGTAACCTTCAAAAAGCTCTGACACTTACTGCAAAACAACGTTCTGAGTTAATTAGAAAGCCAAAACGTTTACCGTATCGGAAGAAATATTTAAATTCTGGTCGGTCGAATAAAATAAATAATAAACGACTCATCGAAAAGTTGACTATGAAGATACTCTTTTTCTAATAAAACTCGGGTAGGTTAGATAACAATACATTCCTCTTTCTATAGCGTTTAGTTACGATGAAGCGTTGGAAGGATGAACAGTGTACGTTTATGACAAAAATATTCTACAAAAATAGCAATTATTTCGACGCTACTTCGATATACATCGGAATGAATCGGCCCATTCCATTAAAATCTGGATGCAGAAATTTGAAAATGCAGAATCAACGTCGAACGAGAAACCTCTATTGGTAATAAAAGAATCGTACACGACCTTGAAAAGACGGCCACCTTATCATTTACAATATTACTCAGCCTCGATGCAGCTTATCGTCGTTTGATTTCACTTTTGGAGCTATATTCGAAAGATTCCTCAAAAGAATTTAAACATACATCCGTGTAATTCAAGTAGTAAATTTTTTGTTGCCGTGTTTCGAATATCATAAACGTTATATAATTCAAAAAGTTATTTACTATATGCTGATGAATGAAAAATCGCTTTTTTATTTATATAGATATATGAATAAACAAAACTTTTAGCACGGTGCTAAAATTTTTTTTTTTTTTTTTTTTTGTCTTCAGTCATTTGACTGGTTTGATGCAGCTCTCCAAGATTCCCTATCTAGTGCTAGTCGTTTCATTTCAGTATACCCTCTACATCCTACATCCCCAACAATTTGTTTTACATACTCCAAACGTGGCCTGCCTACACAATTTTTCCCTTCTACCTGTCCTTCCAATATTAAAGCGACTATTCCAGGATGCCTTAGTATGTGGCCTATAAGTCTGTCTCTTCTTTTAACTATATTTTTCCAAACGCTTCTTTATTCATCTATTTGCCGCAATACCTCTTCATTTGTCACTTTATCCACCCATCTGATTTTTAACATTCTCCTATAGCACCGCATTTCAAAAGCTTCTAATCTTTTCTTCTCAGATACTCCGATCGTCCAAGTTTCACTTCCGTATAAAGCGACACTCCAAACATACACTTTCAAAAATCTTTTCCTGACATTTAAATTAATTTTTGATGTAAACAAATTATATTTCTTACTGAAGGCTCGTTTAGCTTGTGCTATTCGGCATTTTATATCGCTCCTGCTTCGTCCATCTTTAGTAATTTTACTTCCCAAATAACAAAATTCTTCTACCTCCAAAATCTTTTCTCCTCCTATTTTCACATTCAGCGGTCCATCTTTGTTATTTCTACTACATATCATTACTTTTGTTTTGTTCTTGTTTATTTTCATGCGATAGTTCTTGCGTAGGACTTCATCTATGTGCTAAAAATAACCAACCGTAATGAAATATACCAGAAACCAGTGTACGATACTAAAGTCAGGTATTTTATAAATATCACAGCTGTTAATACAAGTTACGAATACCTCTATTATGAAATAAATCACCACGTAAGTTGCTTCAATTCAGGAAGGAATAATAAATTATTTAAGAATAATTAGATTTTAATAATTACGTCAGTATAGAGTTTTATATAGACAACCGTTTCATGCGGTTGTTTTTGTTCTTCTTCAGAACATAAGTCACGATGTTTCTGTTAACCGTATTTTGCAATTATAAAATTATTAGAGGAAGGTTTAAGAATAAAGAGTAAATTAAGGAAAATGGGTTACATGGATAAAAGAGCCGGAATATTTGAATTTTCTCGATTCAATTCGAATTGAAATTTTTCATCAAAAATATATCTATAACAGAACGGATTGTTATGTTAATTAATACATCGTATTGTTCTGATATGTATAACTTTCACGTTACCAGTTTTAATACAATATGTTTATAAAGTCCAGGAACCCTTAAGAAAATTTTGAACAGTAATCATATTAGCAAATGCTCCTCAAAACGATCTGTTTTCAGTATGAGACAACCGCATTGCCAGCCCGCAGGAGAGCAACTCAAAAATTTAAAATGCAATCGGTAGGACTGGGACAAATCACTTTTAAAGAGCACTGAAAAACAAAAAAATTGTTGTAAAAAGGTGTGTGTGTGTGTTTCTATATACGAATATACGAGGGTAAGTCAATTATTATCCGTAATTAAGTTATATTTTTGTTTATGTTGGTAGTACTATCGTTTTGCGTAGAAGACCCATGCGTGGTTTAATTGTTGTTATGTTAGTGCAGTTTTGATGCTGCTAGGGTAGTTCCATTATAGCTGTCCTGACGTTAACCACGGCTGCTCCGCTTTCCGTTTGCATCAAAGAAGAACAACGTTCAGCGATCTGTTTTTTGTGGTCGGAAGGTGTATCAGGGGCCGAAATTCATCGAAGACTTTCGGTACAGTACGGGAACAGTGTGTTGCCGCAACGGATGGCTACGAACGGATCGAAAAATTCAAAAACGGTCGTACAAGTGTTACGCACGACAAAGGAGCCGGACGATCGTTTACCGCCACAAATGAGGAAAACATTGTGCGTGCACGCGACACGGTTTTCTTAGACGGACGAGTAACTATCGATGAAGTGGCACATCGTCACCAAATCAGTCACGGTTCTGCCTACGAAATCATCCACAACAGACTTTGGTTTCATAAAGTCTGTGCAAGATGGGTCCCAAAACAATCCACAAAGTCGCATAAACAAACGCTCTTGAACAGCTGCCGAAAACATTTGGATCGCTACGGTAATCTTCTTAGACAAAATCATCACCGGTGACGAAACACGGATGCATCATTACGAGCCAGAGAGTACACGGTAGAGTACGGTATGGAAACATCCAAATTCGTCCTGCAAAAAATGTTCAAGACCCAACCGTCCGCAGGAAAACTGAAGCTTACGGTTTTTTTAGGACTCACAAGGCCCAGTACTGGATTATTATGAGGAAAGGGGAACGACAATAAACAGTGCGCGTTACAGTGAGACGCTTACTGCCAAGCTGAAGCCTGCGATTCGAAGGAAACGCCGAGGACTGCTGTCGAAAGGTGCTGTGTTGTTTTGCACGACAATGCCCGCCCACATACTGCCGCCCACACTGCTTAAACGCTCCAGAAACTCAACTTTGAAGCGGTGCATTCCTGGCTCGCAGCTCAACCGAAAACCTTCTTTTATAAGGATATTAGGAAGCTTGTGCAACGATGGACCAAGTGCGTTGAAATGCAAGGGAACTATGCTGAGAAATGATGTACATATAAGTTTCCTATTTGTATTGCAATAAAATTTATAACTACACTGCGGATAATAATTGACTTACTCTCGTGTATTTATATATATACATATCCATAAATGAATTTATGTTTTCAAATGTGTGATGTGATTTCTTGTTAAGAACTCGTATTCGAAATAATATTTCGAATTATTAAATTTTAATTATTTAATAATTAAAACGAAATTTTTAAAATAAATTTATATTTAACTAAATTTAATCTGTTGTATGAAAAATAAAGTTGATGTAGGTACCAATTATTATTAATTTTCATATTTTTATTCTTCAATTAATTATTATTTTAAATTAATTTTTGCTGAGAAAAACCAAGGTGAATAAAAGAAAAAATTTAATTCTATAACCAGCAGAAAAAATATATAAAAAATCATTGATCTCAAATATCTGTTGGCGTGGTAGCTCACGAACTTGGAACATCTCGTCATTATTTACTTATTTTTTGGTAAATTTATAAACGGTAAAATAATTATAATAAATTTAACACACGGTTTGTTAAACCTGCTCTTAATTTAGAGTTGTATTTTAAAAGATAAATTTTTTGTACAGAAATCTAACGCATATAACTATAATTACCCCGTCGAAAAACTCTCAAGATGTGATCGATTAATTAACAAATTATTTGAAGCGATGTTTAAATTTAAAGAAATTTAAATTTTAAATGCCCGGAATAAGTAACAAATTTAGTTAATATTTTTGTAATTCTTATTTTACCGAACTTGGTCTGGCATCTTACCAAATATTCAAATGTTTTTTAAATCGTTGAAAAAAATATAATACAAAGTTTTAAGTTTTATATTATCTTTATTCGATTAGACCTATAGGCATAATATTAAAATGAGAATCAGAAGAGCGTTCGTATTTACGTATCTTGAACCTAACTTTTTTTGTATACAACTTAATATAAACAATAAACACTTTTCAACATAAATCTTTTGTTTAGTATTAGTTTATCTGGGAAAAAATATTTAAAAAATTATTAATTCCTTTTTAAATTCATTTTGTGAAGTTGTATAAGTACCGTACGTAAATTGCTTCATGTTTTATGAAAACTATGTACTCCACCATATTTAAATATCGCTGTTAGCATAATAAGCTTGAATATTTGTTCAAATATTATATATTTATAATATTATTATATAATATTAAAATAATATATATTATAATATTAAATAATAATATATTAAAATATTCTAGCCGAGAGTAAAAAGGATTTAGAAGAAACAATGAACGGCATAGATGAAGTCCTACGCAAGAACTATCGCATGAAAATAAACAAGAACAAAACAAAAGTAATGAAATGTAGTAGAAATAACAAAGATGGACCGCTGAATGTGAAAATAGGAGGAGAAAAGATTATGCAGGTAGAAGAATTTTGTTATTTGGGAAGTAAAATTACTAAAGATGGACGAAGCAGGAGCGATATAAAATGCCGAATAGCACAAGCTAAACGAGCCTTCAGTAAGAAATATAATTTGTTTACATCAAAAATTAATTTAAATGCCAGGAAAAGATTTTTGAAAGTGTATGTTTGGAGTGTCGCTTTATACGGAAGTGAAACTTGGACAATCGGAGTATCTGAGAAGAAAAGATTAGAAGCTTTTGAAATGTGGTGCTATAGGAGAATGTTAAAAATCAGACGGGTGGATAAAGTGACAAATGAAGAGGTATTGCGGCAAATAGATGAAGAAAGAAGCGTTTGGAAAAATATAGTTAAAAGAAGAGACAGACTTATAGACCACATACTAAGGCATCCTGGAATAGTCGCTTTAATATTGGAAGGACAGGTAGAAGGGAAAAATTGTGTAGGCAGGCCACGTTTGGAGTATGTAAAACAAATTGTTGGGGATGTAGGATGTAGAGGGTATACTGAAATGAAACGACTAGCACTAGATAGGGAATCTTGGAGGGCTGCATCAAACCAGTCAAATGACTGAAGACAAAAAAAAAAAATATATTATAATGTTATATTTTATTCAAAAGACTCTTTGAGCACATTATTTAGTTATTAGAGTCGCTAATCTTTTAAGATAATTTTTTAATGACGATATACGAAATTAATTTTGTATAAAGAACAAAAATTCCATTCGCTAATTCCTTTTAATATTTATTTTAATTAATTTATATTTAATAACTCCCATCTATTTTATTCCTTGAATAATAAAAAAAAATTCTTTGGTTTAAATAAAGGTAGGTTATTTCCATAAAAAATAAAATTTGCTTAAAATTTGACGAACGATTCCAAAGAGTTTCCTCATGAATCTACGGTATAGAAGGGGAAAAACGAGTGAAAATGAACGCATTGAAATTTATCAAAAGTTTACTTACAAACGTCGGTCACGTCGCCCCGTTCTATTGATTCATCGTTAAAAGATACATAGCGTATTTAATCATAGCAAGGAAATACGTATAATCCCCTTAAAGGAAATTCAAATTCCCTTTTTTGTATCGATCTAATACGCTTAAATTTATTTTATCATTACATATTTAATAGAAATAGAATGGCGTTTCTCAACCTGGGGGTCACGGTGACCTGAAAGGGGGGGGGGTTGAGATTAGCTTACAATTGTCCAGGTAAACAATAATAAAATGATTTTACGAGAAAAAAATTATAAATATATTATTTACATTTATAAGTACACATGTAAAGAAAATAAATTAATAAGACGACCGCCTTTGCTTTTCATTTAAAAGTTTTTGCGTACGCGGATCTGTATGTTAGAAACACACAAAACCAAATTTTCAAGTTGTAAAAGACGATTCCTATATTTAGCTTTTAGCGCAACAGTAGAAGAAAAACCTTTTCGAACTTTGAAAAACCCTTTTAAAAACTTAAATAAAGGCACCAAACGTACGCTTCGCATTCGAAAATAAACTGACGTTTAGCAATCCCTTACGCCTCTTTTATACTGATACGCCGTGTTCAAACGTTTCATACGCGCGTTCGAACATGACGTTCTCGCTTCGAATATAACGAAAGCAGATCAAATTACAAGTAGCACGTACACGTGAATTTGGAACCTGTAAATCGCTCATCTTTGTACACTTCATACATGCACCGTTAATAGCTTTCGCTATCGACATAGTTAAATAGTTTTAAGTAGGATTCATCCGGTTGGGGTTAGGGAGTCGCGAAATATTCGTTACATAATTTTTTTACTTTTTGGGGGGCCGTGGAGCTAAAAAGGTTGACAATAGCCGAATTATAGAGAGTTCTTGTTAAAAGGAATCGCGTCTGCTGCCAATGTAGTCCCTGTACTGTCGTACAGTGTATTTAAAAGTTTAGGAACGAGAATTAATAGATTATGTTTAGTAATATATCATGACAGGACTGTTAGTTTACATTAAAAATGTTTCTACGATCTAGCACAATTTAAATAAATATAAAAAAAACGAGCGTAATATTAACGAATGATTTTTATGTATACTGTATATATAAAACTTTGAATTCTTACTTTTCAGTAGTCAATTTAAATAAATTACTTGACCGTTTAAAATAATGTTTTCACTAGTTTATTTAAAATAAAATTAAAAGCACTTTTGTTAAAAAAACATTACGTGTTCGATGAATTTTTAAATAATTTTAATTAAAAAATAATAATAAAAAACCTTGAATTAGTTGCATCTCCCCTGGATATTTTCATAAAAGTGTGTTAAAATAATTTGTATTAACGCCTTGTGAATCGTTAAATATTTGATAATTATTTTTTATGTTCGATATTGTTTCGTGTTTTTATAAATTAATTAATATGGACTTTAATCGCATCTATATTTTATTTTGTAATGAATTGTGCATTCTGCGATTTTTCTCGGATTATTTAAGGATTTACCACGGTTTTCTTAATTCATCCAAACAAATAGTGATTATTTCCCGGATAACAAAAGACAGTTCCTTATTTTAACCGTAGGATACCTATTCTGACGTAATCGATCTATCGGGCGATTCAAAAAGGACATCGCAACTTTAAAAGCACATATAGATTTATTGCGATAACTTACAGATTCGGTGAGATCTCGTTTTATATAAAAACAATCAAGATTTGACTCGCGTAATTCATTATTACTGAATTTGGTCATCAGCGCTGTCACCAGTGTTATCAAAAACGGATAAATTTACTGGAACGAAACGGTGTTCGCTGTGCGTTTTGGTTACACGATCTGCAGTCGGAAACTGCAGTCGGACGTAATTTTCGTAAAGAAGTGCGGTAGGGAATCTCCTAGTACGCGTACAATTTAATCTTGTCACCGAACCTTCGTCGAAGCAGGTTGTTCTTCCAGACAGAATGGCCCGATCTTTTTACTTCCTGGTACAAAGTAAAGGATGTATTGTGATCCCGAAAAATTTTGGTTTTCAGATTTCAACAGAAATATCCATATTGACTAGTTACGGCGAGATTTCTGTACGTACGTATGTATCTCCAGTAACTCAAAAACTATTAGCCGTAGGATGTTGAAATGTTGGATTTAAGACTGTTATAATATCTATTTATGCACTTCCCCTTTTGATTGCAATCGCTGAACCAAAAGCGTCCAAAAGAACCCAAAACATTTGGATTTTGGACTTTTTCTTAACTGCAGTAATAAGCCCTCATTCAGAGATTTTCAACGATATATTATAAGTGGTACTTATTTTCGTTGGTTTCAGAGTTATAGCCAAATGAAAGTTTAATTAATGAAACATTTGGATCTTAAAAGGGGAAGGCACATCGGTTGGAATCAGACTTCATTTCCTTTTCTTTAATTTAAATATGACTTACTAGTAATTATTAACTTCTGATTGTAAAAAAAATTTACGATGCATAATAAAAAAATATGTGAAAAAAAAATGTAATAAAAAATACAAATATATAAAAAAATATAGTAATTTAATAGGCGTACAAAGAAGTCATGTGGTGTCCACATCAGATTTCTTTTATATATAAATAAAAATATTATCACAAATAATATAATAAATATATTAATTATTTATAATTATTAATCTCTGACTGTAAAAAAAAAAATTACGATAAATAATAATTCAATAGCATTAATGAAAAATATGAAAAAATATCAGAAGTTATTAATGAAATAAAGTTTTATGTAGTTTTCATTTAAAAAAAATGTGTATGTGTAATCTAATAGGCGTACATGGCAGTCTGATTTGGTGTCCACATCAGATTTTTTCAGAAGGCGACCGTAAACGGAAAGACGGGGCACCCGTTTTACTTATAGAACTCCGAGATTTTCTTGATATTAGTGACGTGACGGTCCGCAGATTTAACCCCGCTAGATGCTTTCTTAAGGGGTTTCATTAAAGGCGGATCAACAAGATCCGCCTTTGCCTGCCGATCTTGTTGAGGTAAGACTTCGAATTAACGCCGCAGCTGCAGAGGTAACGCCCGTTACCAAGAGGTAACTCGATGTGTTTTCCTATGAAATAAGACCTCAACCAATTCTGTACGTTATGTCGATAAATATTTATACTGTTTTAAAGTTGTGAAAGCTTTTTTGAATCACTCGGCTGTATTATTATTTTATTATGTATCGATCGGAATAAAAAAAAAGATTAGAAGTTAAAGTGGGCCGATATAAATGATTTTGATGAAGATGGATGTATGGAATATAATAAATATATTTTTTAAATTGAAATCACGAATCGTACCAAAATCTGAATCGATTAGAAAATATAATGTAATAAGATTGAGTTTATAAGGGAAGAAGCAATAATAAATTTACACGGTGGTGAAATATAAAGAAAAATGTTTTGTACGTTTCTCTGGGAAAACGAACTTAAATATACGTTAAAAACGAATTTTAAAACGATATAAAACGACAATAAAATTATTAAATAAAAATAATTAAATATATATACATAAAGATAATAAAATACGTTTATAAAATTAAAAAGTTTTGTTAAAAAAAAACAACAAAAAAATAGTTTTTTGGTATCTCGTTACAGATTTACTTGTTTAATCTCGTTCCTATATCTAGTTTTTGGCAACATAGACGTTCTGAAATGCCTTCTAAATTAATTTATCTGTGAAAACAAAACGAAAAAAGGAAACATAATAATATTTCTTGCCTTTCAAAATATAAAAAATTATTTCCTTGTAATAGAAAAGGAAAAGTAACGTAATAATCGTTTAAGTATATTATTTATAAACAGATAATGTTAATTTAAAAGAAACGATGTATTTAACGTGGAACAGGCCACATATAATTGCACGAGCATCACCGGTTAGAACGCAAAGGACTGTGATTTTTTTCTTTTTCTGTCTTTTTTTTTGAGGTAACGTCTGTAAACCGGTGAATGACACGAAACCAAGGGGCACGCATAGCATTAAACACGCACGCACGCACGCAAATAACACGTGCACTCTCCTTATCTTAGTGGACATTACGATGATCCCGAACCGCGTTATTTTTCAGCCGTTCATATCGATTGCACGTATTAAATGGACATACCGGATCGTGAGGTTTTGCGCACGCGCAACACCATGGCAACGCGATTTTCATTGGCGCCCGGTTCACGTACGCGACATCACATGCGCGTAGCACGCGCACACCCCAGCTTTTTGTGTTTTATGGAAGGCGCATTTCCTTTAGAAATTAACGGGTGTAAAAAATATAAGTTTACGTACAGACATAATAAACTCTTGTCGACATTTTTACTCCTTCTCTATTTTTAAAGGTATAAAAGTAATAAGGTAACTTATTTTATTAAACTCTAAATCCGGTTCTCTATTACAACACTTCCATTACGATAAAAAATATACGTATATCGCTGTTTCTGTAAAAACGGAAATAAATTTTTGTCGAACGATATGATATGCGACGTATACAATACAAAAGAAGAACTCGATGTAAATATAAAATATCCGTTAAAGGAAATTTTGTAAAATATCGTTTTCATTTAATAAATATTATATCGGTTATAAAAATAAACTACAAGAATCTTTAATAAAATACACAAGAAGAACAATTTAATAGCTTTTTCCAAGGACTAACCTATTATTATTTTTCCAAACGTTACCTATAACTCATAATTTTAAAATTATTATATTGAAAACCTAATACAATTTTGATATAAAATTACGTCAGAATATAGTATATAATAATATTCTATAAGCTTTATGACACACATTATCTACTGAAATGTCGTTACTCGGTTGTTACTTATCGATATATTTTTTCAGTTTTATATTATATTATTATCGTAAATAAATAAAATACATTAAGTAAATTTATATAATTAAGTTACTATTATAGATAATGAAAATGCAATATTAAGTTATATGGAATAGTACATGTAATCTTTTAACGTTAGTTTACGTATTAACGAATAAATTAAAAAAAAAATATCGTTATATTTTCCTCGCACTAAACTAAGCGTTATAAAACTTGGAGGATAGCTTTGCCGTGTTAGCGTATCAAAAATAGATTTAACTAAATCATTAGATTCATCAATCTTTCAGGGTAAATTTTATTCCGCTTTCTTTTTATTACACGAAATAGGAAATTATGCGAATTTACAGGAGATTCTCGGAAAAGTTAAATTTGTGCACCTATAATAAAATATTCGAAGAGGAAGTTGAGGAGGATGAAATGGGAGAAACAATACTGAGATCTGAATTTAAGAGAGCATTAAAAGATTTAAATGGCAGAAAGGCACCTGGAATAGACGGAATACCTGTAGAATTACTGCGCAGTGCAGGTGAGGAAGCGATTGATAGATTATACAAACTGGTGTGTAATATTTATGAAAATGGGGAATTTCCATCAGACTTCAAAAAAAGTGTTATAGTTATGATACCAAAGAAAGCAGGGGCAGATAAATGTGAAGAATACAGAACAATTAGTTTAACTAGTCATGCATCAAAAATCTTAACTAGAATTCTATACAGAAGAATTGAGAGGAGAGTGGAAGAAGTGTTAGGAGAAGACCAATTTGGTTTCAGGAAAAGTATAGGGACAAGGGAAGCAATTTTAGGCCTCAGATTAATAGTAGAAGGAAGATTAAAGAAAAACAAACCAACATACTTGGCGTTTATAGACCAAGAAAAGGCTTTCGATAACGTAGACTGGAATAAAATGTTCAGCATTTTAAAAAAATTAGGGTTCAAATACAGAGATAGAAGAACAATTGCTAACATGTACAGGAACCAAACAGCAACAATAACAATTGAAGAACATAAGAAAGAAGCCCTAATAAGAAAGGGAGTCCGACAAGGATGTTCCCTATCGCCGTTACTTTTTAATCTTTACATGGAACTAGCAGTTAATGATGTTAAAGAACAATTTAGATTCGGAGTAACAGTACAAGGTGAAAAGATAAAGATGCTACGATTTGCTGATGATATAGTGATTCTAGCCGAGAGTAAAAAGGATTTAGAAGAAACAATGAACGGCATAGATGAAGTCCTACGCAAAAACTATCGCGTGAAAATAAACAAGAACAAAACAAAAGTAATGAAATGTAGTAGAAATAACAAAGATGGACCACTGAATGTGAAAATAGGAGGAGAAAAGATTATGGAGGTAGAAGAATTTTGTTATTTGGGAAGTAAAATTACTAAAGATGGACGAAGCAGGAGCGATATAAAATGCCGAATAGCACAAGCTAAACGAGCCTTCAGTAAGAAATATAATTTGTTTACATCAAAAATGAATTTAAATGTCAGGAAAAGATTTTTGAAAGTGTATGTTTGGAGTGTCGCTTTATATGGAAGTGAAACTTGGACGATCGGAGTATCTGAGAAGAAAAGATTTGAAGCTTTTGAAATGTGGTGCTATAGGAGAATGTTAAAAATCAGACGGGTGCATAAAGTGACAAATGAAGAGGTATTGCGGCAAATCGATGAAGAAAGAAGCATTTGGAAAAATATAGTTAAAAGAAGAGACAGACTTATAGGCCACATACTAAGGCATTCTGGAATAGTCGCTTTAATATTGGAAGGACAGGTAGAAGGGAAAAATTGTGTAGGCAGGCCACGTTTGGAGTATGTAAAACAAATTGTTGGGGATGTAGGATGTAGAGGGTATACTGAAATGAAACGACTAGCACTAGATAGGGAATCTTGGAGAGCTGCATCAAACCAGTCAAATGACTGAAGACAAAAAAAAAAAAAAATAATAAAATTATCGACAATAAACAAAATTATATTACGTGTTGTTTAATTTATCGATCAATCGCTTACCGTTTCGATTAAATGATCTTCAAAATGCAAATCGCAATTTTTGCAAACGTAGCTGATTTCGGATTTGACGGGTGTTTTACGTTAAATCTTTTACCGTTAGAACCGTCAGCGCGGATTCGATCATAAAAAAAAAGAAAACGATATAAAATTACGGAGACACGTAATAGATTCACAATTCAAATTATGAATTTAAAAAAAGGGTCTTGAAAAGGCAGCTCTCTCTTCGACTACAGTCTGGTTGGAATGTATTATGTAGCTGCAATTTGTTAACCGGTTCATAAATTTGTCAGGACGTTATAGTTCCGTTCAGTAGAAACACAGTGTACTGTCCGTACACGTTCAAATAATATTAAAAAACTCGAATGGGGTTGTATTTTATTGCCGATAGTTTTTTTTCTATTAAGATATGGAATTTCATACGATTACCAAGATTTTTCTTTAAAATATAGTAAAAAAACTAAAAAGCCGGAAAATAGTCGCGTAGTTTTCTCGATTTCGCCGGGAAAGATTTATAACTGAGGCTTCGCCCTGGTCAGACTTAAATAATTATAACAAAAATTAAAAGGTTTCGATAATCAGAAGTCATCACAAGTCATTTCGCAACTCTATCTCAAAATATCAAACAAAAGCAAAACGATAGACTTATTGCCCCGCCCCGAATAGAACTTTCAAAACACGTAACCGAAGTGACATATTATGAAATCGTCTAATTAATACAAGGATGTGACCTTTTTTAGTTCAGAAAAGCCAAAAAAGGGTTTTTGTCTTCGTCCCAGGGGGAGATTTGAATAAGACAAACATCACCGTAAATTATTTTTTGCGATGAATTACGTGAAAAATTTATCTACTGTTTGTGTAAAACTTTTCAATACGGGATCCATTAGGTTCGTCTATCTTCCTGCCACCTTCACTAATCGTGTTTAAAATGAAACGACTAGAATGGCTTTTATACAGGAATTAATGTGTCAAATTTAATCCGAATCGGTACATCCGGTCAGGAGATATTAACAAAACAAAACAGGCCAAAATACTTACATACATCAGTAGATAAATAGCATTTATTCGGAACGTTTCAACGGTAAAATTGTGTTTTTCGGTGGGAGGTGATCATGAAACTTCAAAAATTTTCGACTAGCAAAATTTGACTCGTCGAACACACTTTCTCTTATATTTTTTCCTTTCCGTAAACGTTGATGTATTGTAACTTTAAAAAAAATTATCTAATTTATTATTTTGTCTCTGTCGATGTTTATTTTTTATTACTATTCATATTTTCTTATTCGGTGAATTGTTGACCAAAGTAGCATATAAATTATTAGCGCTGTCGATCGGATAGAATGATTAATAATTAGTTTATAAAAAATATCGCAAAACTATTTTTCTGCATTTCACACCGAGCAAATTTGAGTTAATTGTAATAAAGAAATTCTTTATCGTCGGAAGTATTAAGGATATTTATTCTATTTTACGGAGAGCGTTATTTATTTTTTTCCTTATGTACGTTGCAGTCTGTTCAACTAGTGAACAGCTCCTCTCCATGTGACAAGGATGATACGTATAACATATAAATGAGGTGCTGTCTTGTACAGACTCAGGCCGACCGTTCCAGAGACGTGTGGTTAATTGAACCCTAACCACCGAACTACAGCAGTATCCACTGTCTGGTATTCAAATTCGTATAAAAGCGACCAACTGTTACGAGAATTCGAACCTAAGGACCTTCGATTTAGAAATTCAGCTGTGACGACGATTTAAGCCAGTAGACTGATCAGGTTGGTGTTATTTATTAAATTTGTTTTTCGTCTTACGTTATCTATAAATCAATCGATCACGAGTTTCATAAGCAAAGAAGATTCGTAGAGGATAGCTTACGGTTAATTAAAAAATATAATAAACTTAAAAACTTGAATAACTTTGATCCATCTCTCTAATCGGAAAAATGAAAACGCGAATACTGGAGATAAATTTAGATAATCTATATTCGATAAGAAAGTCAATTTTTGAATAAAAAAGTGTAAATAATGTAAAAACTAATAAAAAAGTACGAACGAGAAGAAATAATTATTTTTGTAACTCGAACGTCTTTTATCAATATGCAAGTTTCTTTCGATTTAAAAACGGTAAAACATTCTCTTCTCGGGAAAATATTAATAATTATTTTTAATAATGAATAATAAAAATTCAACCCTGAATTAAGGTAATAAACTAATTTATCTTAAAAGAAACGCTTTAGAAACTTTTAAAAAACGCATCTTTAAAAAATGAATGAATTCGCCTTTTTTCCCTTGCGATTACAGCACTCTTTATAAGTATATACATTTTTTAAACCGTATCAAATACGTAGTTTAAAATTAGAAGACGAGTTATTAGGAAGCACAGTGCGATCGTTGCACATCATGACACTACATACTATAATTCCACTACGGACTATAATGCAGAGATATTCACACTTGATTTGATTCGTGGAATGTAGTTCTACTCAACCGGCAATGTCTTACATCAAATGTCGGAAACGTCCACCGTTTTCCTGAAGGCAGGCCCGAAACCTTTGCACCATATTTTTTGACACCCTTCGCAGGACGTCAGAAGTAATGGAATTAATCTCTGCAGTAACGGTCGCTCCAGGTCTTGTAGAGTATGAGGATTCACTCGATATACACGTCCTTAAAAACCTCAGAGAAGTCTGATGACGAAAAATCAGGGGAACGAGGAGGCTACAGGCCTTTTGAAGTGATGCGATCACCAAACATTTATTTTAAAGATTCCACGTTGTTTTGGACGTATGGCGCGTTATCCCGTCTTGTTGCAAGAAATAATAAAGTTCATCAGGTTTGAGAAGAGTTACAAATTGCATAATTATATCCTGGTATGCCGGACTGTTAAGGGTTTCGTAAAAAAAAAAATCGGGCCCACTATTCGTCGTCGAAAAATCGCACACCTTCGCACCTTCTGTGAGCAACGCGGCGATTCGTGTAAGATGTGTGGTTTTTTTGACGACCAATATCTGATATTCTGATTTTTGATGTAACCGTTTAATGTAACTTTCAAAAATTGCTAAAACGCGGTTACTCGATGTCAATGTGCTCAGTACAAATGATGTCGGTGCGATAAAATGATCGCGGTGAATTTTATTATAAGAGGGATATCTTAAATTTAACGTTAAAGATAGAATAAAGTGCAATGATGCGATGAAGATATATTAATCGGCGAGGATTTTATGTCGACACCAAAATTTGTCAGTGATATAAACGGTTTCAAGAAGGCCGTGAAGACGATAAAAGAACTGGACGTTGTAACACAACCCAACCGATAAAAGTATTACAAAATAAAGGAAATTGTGATCAATAATCCTCGAATCGCTATTAGAAAAGTTGCTGAAAAGGCGGGAATCTCTTTACGTCTTCTACGAAACAATTTTGACTGACATTTTGGATTTAAAACGTTGTTGAATTTTCAAGAAAATCAATATCGCAGAACAATTGTTAGCTGATTTTACTGATGACTAAAAATTACTCAAACGTGTTTAACGTTTTTTCAGGTGGCGAAAGGTAGGTAATTGAAATGAAAGATCGATCATCCCGATACTTCTTGAAAAACAAAAACAAAAAAATAAGTACGATCGAATGTTAAGATTCTCTTTACTTTTTAAAAAATTTTTTATAACAATTTTTTTATTGTGTTGCAACAAGTATTTACTGTCTAATACAGTATTATTTATCAGTTTCGTGCCGTTTACTTGAGGCGACTACAAATTTGGGTAAAAAACTGTTGGATTTTAAACCACGATAATGCTCCCGCTCATACTTATAATTCGTGACTATTTAGCAAAAAAAACACCAAACTGAAGCAGTATTCTTCAGATATGGTACCCAGTGATTAAGAGAACATTTTCTTGTTCTTACTGATTAAGAAGAAATTAAAAAATACAACAAATCGCGACGGTAGAAGAAATAAAGAAAAAAAACTACCAAGTGAACTTAAAGTCATGCCAAAAAATTCTTTGAAAAAGGTGTAACTGTGTCGCACCTAGAGCCACATCTATTTACTTAAAAGAATAAGTAAATAAATTTTTGATAAAAAATTTCGTTATTTTTTTATCGCATCTCGAATATAATAAACAGCACTCAAACTACATTTCTTT